>NW_024056013.1:0-173370 GCF_902713615.1 Scyliorhinus canicula | reverse complement strand
GGTTACGGGGATAGGGTGGAGGTGTGGGCTTAAGTTAGGGTATGCTTGCCAAGGGCTGGTGCAGACTCGATGGGCCGAATGGCCTCCCCCTGAACTGTAAATTCTCTGATTCTATGAGGTGAGATTGTCCTTTCTGAGCTCCAGCCAGGTGATCCTTGCCTCAGGCGGGAAAGACAAAAATCTACAACTTGTTTAAAACAGCTGATTTATTTCACCAATATCTAGAATGTTTTTTAAGGTAAAGATAGATAGTTTTTTGAAGAATAAAGGGATTAAGGGTTATGGTGTTCGGCCCGGAAAGTGGAACTGAGTCCACAAAAGATCAGCCATGATCTCATTGAATGGCAGAGCAGGCTCGAGGGGCCAGATGGCCTACTCCTGCTCCTAGTTCTTATGTTCTTATGTCCTATACCTATGTCAGAGACTTTAACGTCTCTAAGTGCTGGGTGTGTTCTTCTATCCCTACCAATTCCCAAGCAGGTATCCCACTACAGCCTGTTCCTTTTACTTTATCCCAAATGGCAGAATGCTACATTTTCCAAAATCCCGACTATACCCTTCCCCAATGTGGAGACACCAGAACCAAAGAAATGATAAACCATGAGGTTAAGAGATGGCGATCTGCAGGCAGCCCATTAAACACTTTCAAGGGATGGTATCAACATGTCTATGATCGGAAACAGAAACCACCCCAAGTAACCTTCCCAACTGGTCATAATCAGACTGGGACCATATATTTAATCAGCTATAATCATAGAGCATGGAATGTGGGATACAGTAAATGTGAATATTATTTGGATGTGAGTACCAGTAAAATGTGCACTCATGACTCAAGAAAGGTAGTGGTCTATGGATATGAAGAGAATCCCATCGACTTTAACGGGCTACCTAATCACACCGATGGGACAAATTTTACAGAACGTTGGTCCCAATATTCTACCTATAATAGCACCTATTACATCTTCAGTAATACTGCATAACCTTGGCTCCCAGTGAGCGGGAGAGGAGCGTGCTATTTAGGATTCATTATACCCTTCATCCGTCATTCCCTTTCCCTAGCCGATGCTATAAACGCAGACTCAAAACATGGACCTCTCATCCCACAGTTTGAGAAATATCAACCTCCCGCTATCATCAAGAGGTCTAAACGTGAGATCTCCGGGGCTGAGAAATGAATATCATCGTACTGACCAGAGAATACATTAAATTGGCTGCAGCCTGAGAGAAAATAACCCAATGACACTGCCCGAGCTCTAAGTAGCATTTCAGCCAAGATGCTAGCCATTCGAACTGTGGCTTTACTTGGAAGTCCAACCTACTTAAGCACCAGCGGAGTCACACTGGGGAGAGGCCGTTCATCTGCTCGGTGTGTGGGAAGGGATTCATTCAGTCATCCCACAGGCTGAGGCACCAGCGAGTTCACAAGTGACTGCAGGGATTGGATTTGGATTCTGCTGTTAATCACATCTGGACCGAACCATCTTCACTCTGACAGCTGGAGTTTGTTGCTGCTGATATTAATCAGCCTGAAAACTAGGGTGTTTATTGATGTTCTGTATAAATATTGATTAAATCAGCTTTGATTTAGACACTGTTTTGAATATTTGGTTTCCTCAATGATAAGAGGAGACTGATTGATCTGTTGACTGGGACATTATTTTGATCTTTTCTTACTCTGAATTATTTCTGTTCTCTGGTTCACCTTCTCCCAGATTAAACACTGAGCTTTCATCAATCCTATCAATCTGTTGGAGACATTGGGCGGTTGGTGAGTTTCACCTGATATTGGTGTCAGTTGCCCTCGGACGATTTCCCAGTTTTCTGAAATTCCAGTGTTGTTCTGTGTTGATGTAATGATCGGAGTTTCAGTTCCAATGCTGATGATGGAGGGCCTGTGCTGCCAGAACCACAGAATGATTACAGATCAGGAGGAGGCCATTCAGCCCATCGAGCCTGCACTGCTCACCGAAAGAACATTCTACCTAATCCCACTCCCCTGCCTTATCCCTGTAACCTTGCACATTCTTTCTTTGCAGATAATAATCCAATTCCCTTTTAAATACATTGATTGAAGCTCCATCTCCATCTGAATATGTTCTTTCCAGACTCCATCCACCCTCTGGGTGGAAACATTTGGCCTCGCATCACCTCTGCTCCTTTTGCTAATTATTTTGAATCTGCTCTCTCGTTCTTGATGTACTCCTGAGGGGAAATAGCTTTTCATTATTTACCCTGTCCAAACCCCTCAGGATATTGATTACCTCTACAAGTCTCCAAACAGCCTTCTTTTCTCCAAGGAAAACAGACCCAACCTCTCCTCATAGCTCCAGTTATTTATCCCTCGAATCATTCTTGTGAAGCTTCTTTGGACTCTGTACTCCATTGCCTTCACATCCTTCCTCAAGTTTAATATAATTATCTCCTGGGATGTGGTGTCGCTGGCTGGGTATTTACTTCCCATCATTAATTGCCCTTGAACTGAGTGGTTTGCTCTGTCGTTTCAGAGGGCATTTTCAGAGTCAACCACTTTGCTGTGGGTCTTGTGTCACATGTGGGCCACACCAGGTAAGGCCAGGAGATTTCCTTGCCTAAAGGACATGAGGGAGCCAGATGGGTTTTTATGACAAACAACAATGGTTTCGTGGCCATCATTAGACTTTTAAATCCAGATTTAAAAAAATTGAATTCACATTCCACCATTCCATATACTAACTAAGAAGTAAATTTCTGGACTAAAGAATTGTGAGTTCTTTGAAGATGTAACAAGCAAAGTGGATAATGGGGATCCTGGAGATGTAGTATATCTGGACCTCCGGAAGACGTTTTATAAGTTGCCGCACAGAAGGTTAATTGACAGGGTGAAATCACATGGGATTAGGGGTAATTTATTAGTTTAGATAGAAGACTGGCTGACAGACAGGGGACAGAGAGTCAGGATAATGGATATTTTTCTGGATGGCAAGATGTAACTAGTGGGCTGCCACAGAGTTCGGTCCTTGGGCCCCAGCTATTTACAATCTATATTAATGACTTTGATACAGGTATAGAAGGTTCTATAACCAAATTCGCAGATTACACAAAAATAGGTGGGACAGGAAGCTGCAATGAGAAAATAAGAACCTGACAAATGGATATAGATAGGTTAGGAAAGAAAATGGAATGTTAGCAAAAGGAATTGAGTAATAAAGAGTTGTTGCAACTATACACGGCATTGGGAAGACCACACCTGGATTATTGTGCACAGTTTTGACCCCTTTTTGAGGAAAGTTGTAGTGGCATTGGAGGCAGTTCAGAGGAGGTTCACGAGATTGATTCCAGAGATGAGGGGGTTGTCGTATGAGGAGAGATTGAACAGTTTAGGCCTATACTCTCTGGAGTTTAGAAGAATGAGGGGAGATCTAATTGAGGTAAAGAAGATGTTAAAAGGTATAGATAGTGGGTGGCAAGATAGCACAGTGGTTGGCATTGTTGCTTCACAGCGCCAGGGTCCCAGGTTCTATTCCCGGCTTAGGTTACTGTCTGTGCGGAGTCCGCACATTCTCCCTGTGTCGGCGTGGCTTTTCTCTGGGCGTTTCGGTTTCCTCCCACAAGTCCCGAAAGCCATGCTGTTGGTTAATTTGGGCATCCTGAATTATCCCTCTGTGTACCTGAAAAGGTGTTGGAATGTGGCGACTTGGGGATTTCCACAGTAACTTCATTAGAGTGTAAGCCTACTTGTGACAATAATGAAGATCATAAAGTAGACGTGGAGCTGATGCTTCCTCTTGTGGGGCAGTTTAAACGAGAGGTCATAATCTTAGAATAAGAGGTAGCAAATTTAAAACAGATTTGAAGAGAAACTACTTCTTCCAAAGGGTTGTGAATCTGTGGAATTCGCTACCCCAGAGTGCGGTGGATGAAGGGACAGTGAATAAATTCAAAGAGGAGTTAGACAGATTTTTAATTGGTAATGGGTTGAAGGCTTATATAGAGTTGAGCTCAGGATGGGATCAGCCATGATCACATTGAAAGTGTTTAGGCTTGGGAGGCTAAATTGCCTACTCCTGCTCCTCGGTCATGTGTTCTCGGGAGAAGATGCTCTGGCTGATTTTGCAATCCAGCTCTTGGTCTTTAGCATTGTGGGTAGCAGATGAGGAACATATCAGCTATGATAGAATGGCAGAGTAAACACGTTGGGCCAAATGGCCTAATTCTGCTCCTGTATCTTATGAACTTATGACTGCAGTCAGAAGTCTTACAACAACAGGTTAAATTCCCAACAGGTTTGTTTCAAATGACTAGTTTTCAGAGCACTGCTCCTTCCTCTGAAAGCTAGTTATTTGAAACAAACCTGTTGGACTTTAACCTAGTGTTGTAAGACTTCTTACTGCGCTCACCCCAGTCCAACGCCGGCATCTCCACATCAGAACTTCTGACTGTACACAGAACAATACTTTTCACTGTACCGCAGTTCATGTGACAATAAAACAGATACAATACAAACAAGTCTTTTTTACCCATCCCTATGTGCTCACTTTCCTTTTAAGTACCAAAAGTTGAAATTTCCCATTCTTTGTTTCTTATAGTTGTGATCATTCTGATCACTATCATCTCCTCCACACCCCTTCAAGATCTCTGCACTAATTTAATTCCAGCCACTATTGCACTCCTAATTTATTCGGTCCACCATTACTGGCCTTTTCTCAGCTTTGACAAAGAGTCATCGGACTCGAAACGGTAGCTCTTTTCTCTCCCTACAGATGCTGCCAGACTTGCTGAGATTTTCCAGCATTTTCCCTTTCGTTGCTGGCCTTTTATCATTTGACTGGGCCACAAGCTCTGGAATTTCCTCCTTAAAACTCTGCGACTCTCTAACTCACTTTCCTCTGTCATAATATACATCTATGTATATAATGGAGTGCAGACAGGCAGTGATTGACACTTAAATCTGGTTAGGCTAGTATCAGGTCTCCAGTCAAGTCAGTATCGTGTCAATCCACAGTTGAACATGTATAATAGTTTAGATGTAAAATAAAATCGTGTTGCGTCTCATCAAGTGTTGGAAGTCTGTCTCTCGCTACACTGCATCAAGTGCAGTCCACATCGACCCAGTCTGCCCAACACATCATCCTCTGTTAAGATTATCCTTAAAATCTAAGATCTCCTCATGTTGCTCACTGTCAATTGTTATTTTATAACATTTCTCTGAGATGTGTTAAAAAGCTTGATTCTGTCAAGGCACAATAAATACGAATTGTTGTCACTACCCTGGACAGATATAATTGTTCGGTCTCATACATACGATTTGTAACTCGGAGTTAAACACTCTGTCATGAAGAAACATTTGAAAAATATTGCCCTCAACAATGATGGAGACGGAGCCTGCTGCTGCCCCCAATGAAGATGGTGGATGCGCGTGCGCTTCGCTACTACCGCCACAGGTGGTGGGCGCGCGCGCACACGACAGCGAGTGCCCCAATAAAGTTGGCGAGTGCGCATGCGCAGCTACGCTGGTGCGTGGAGAGATGGTGGACTCGCTGTCCCGTCTGTGAGAAAGCTCAGGGCCCCCGGTACCGGTAGGTTATTCTTCCGGGTTTTCGGTTTACATAACATGTTTAAGAAGTGTGTCCAACGACGCGCCTAATCGAGCTCTCCCTCGCTTCCGCCATTCCCAACTTTCCGGATTTTGGATCCCAGAAAGAACTTTCGTTGCGCCGCCATTAATCGCACTGCGCATGCTTCACTTGCCCCAGTACCGCCCCCTCATTCACTCCGATTGGCTGGAGGACCAGCCACTCCCGCCCAGTCATCTGAATCCGCCCCTTGAGCCCTATTGGTCAGCAGCTGCCGTCAATCATTGCCCGGGCATTGTGAGGTGTCAGGTAAGAGGTCAGTGTCGGGGGGCGGGGTTTACTGACACCAGTGGGGCCCCAGAGCCGAATGTGAAACATTGAACAGTCTCCCCTCTCAGTCCGTCACTTCTGGCTTCTCTCCACAAACAACCTCAGAGAGACCAGGGGGGCGTCACTGACCCAGTGACAATGTCACTGCATTAGTGGGCAAGTCTAATGTAACCCCTCCTGTTCAAAAAGGCAGAAAATAGGAAACTAGTTAGTTTAAAACCTCTTGTTGGGAGACTTGGAATCCATTATTGAGGAAGTAGTAACTGGACATTTGGAAAGTCAAACCGCAATCCATCAGTCAGCGTGGTTTTGTGAAGGGTAGATTGTGTTTGACTCATTTGTTTGGAGTTGTTTGAAGTAATAAGCCAGATATTTGGACTTCCAGAATACATTTGAGAAGATGGAAATTAACATGCATAAGTCTGAGGTTATCCATTTTGGTCAGAGGAAAAAAAAGGCAACTTATTATTTAAATGGAGAGAAACTTCAGAGGACATTGGTTGGGTGATGAACAAATATTTCACATCTGTCTCCAGCCAAGAGAATGAGGAGGTAGATATGGAACTCGGGGAGAGAGATCGAGAGTTTCTTGAGCGAATTGACAGAAGGAGTGCCAAGGCATTGGAAGTGTTGGCAGGCTTAAAAGTGGACAAATCTCCAGGTCTGGACGAATTGTGTTGCAGGATGCTGTGGGAGGCGAGATTGCAGGGGCCCTGACCCAAATTTCTAATTCCTCTTTGGCTATGAGGTTGGTGCTAGAGGACTGGAGATCAGCTAATATGATCCCACTATTTAAGGAAGATTGTCGAGATAAGCCAGGGAACTGCAAAGCAGTGAGTCTCACGTCAGTGGTAGTGGAAACTATCGGAGAAAATTCTGACGGAGTGAATCTATCTCCACTTGGAGAGGCAAGGTTTGATCAGGAATAGTCAGCATGGCTCAGCGGGAGGTCATGCCTCACAAATTTTGATTGATTGATTGACACCAGGTGTGTTGATGATGGTAATGATGTAGTTCACACAGATTTCAGCCTTTGACAAGATCCCACATGGGAGACTTTATAAAGAAGACAAATACACATGTGATACAGAGTAACATGGTAAGGTGGATTCAAAATTGGCTTAGCTGTAGGAGAGGGTGATGACAGACGGCTGCTTTAGTGTCTGGAAGCCAGTGTCCAGTGGGGTTACCACAGGGATCTGCGCTGGGTCCCCTGTTGTTTGTCATTTACATAAACGCCATAGATGACTTTGTGTGGGGTAGAATCATTACCTTTGTGGATGACACACAGCTTGGCCTGGTGATTAAGAGTGAGGTTGAGTATCTTGGGTTACAGGAAGATATAGACAGGATGATCAAATGGGCAGAAACGGGGCAGATGGAATTTGACCCTGAAATATGTGAGGTGACGTACTTTGGAAGGAGTAATTTGAAAAGGAAGCATTCAATGAACTGCCTGACACTGTGACATCTGAGGAACAAAGGGACCTTGGCCTGTTTGTCCATAGATCTCTAAAGGTGGAAGGGCAGGTTAATAGGATGGTGAAAGAGGCATATGGGGCACTTGTCCTTTAGCAATTGAGGCATAGATGGGGTCGCAGTGACGTCTCAGGAACAGTGACGTCAGCCCTCAGACCATCTTCATGTTGTATTTGGCGTCATCCCCGCTGCTGCCTCCGCCGCCCCCGCCAGCGTGCGGCACGAAGTCGACATGGATGTTGTGTTTGATGGGCCCGCTGACCCGGCTCCAGATGAAGAGTAAAGTGAAGCAGAGCGACACCACGGTGAAGAAGGAGGTGAAGCCCATGGTGGTGGCCACCAGCTGCGTGTGGGTGTCGAAGGGGTATCCGGGCCGCAGGCCGGCCTTGGCCCGGGAGTCGGAGCGCCCGGCCAGTCCCAGCTCCTGAAGCGAGAGCGGCCGCACCTGTAGCGAGGCTGAGGCCGTGGCGTTGCCGCCGGCGTTGCGGGCCACACAGCGGTAGGTGCCGGAGTCCATGCGGCGGACCGAGGTGATCTGCAGGCTGCCGTCTGGCAGGAGGCGGCTGCGGCCCACAGCGGGGCCAGAGAGGAGCGGGGGCGCGGGGGGCAGGCTTGGGTCCGGACGCCCGGGGAGGAGGCCGCGGTCCTCGGGTTTCAGGCCCTGGTCCTCGGCTATTAGGCCCAGGCCCCCGGGGAGGCCCATCCCAGCCTCGGGGTGGCCCAGCCGCTGGCGCCGTGGGTTGAGCCACATGATGAGGGGCAGCGGCTGGCCGTCAGCCGAGCAGCGCAGGGTGACGGTCTGGCCCTCTCGGGCCTGCAGCCGCTGCGGCCTCTTGTCGCGGATGCGGGGCCGGCGGCAGCTGAAGGTGCTGGCAGGGAGGGAGCCGGCGGCCTCGGGCAGGCGGCGGCCGCGGAGGGGCGGCGGGGAGGCGCAGGCGGGCGGCTGGGAGCCCAGGAAGCGGAGGCGATGGCGCCGGCGGACGATCCAGAGCAGGCGGCAGTCGCAGGCCAGCGGGTTGAGGCCGAGGCCCAGGCTCTGGAGGGAGGCCAGCGAGCGGAAGGCGGTGGCCGGCAGGCTGGCCAGCTGATTGGCCGTGACGTCCAGCAGCCGGAAGTAGATAAGGCCCCGGAAGGCGGCGTCATGGATGACGCGCAGGCGGCCGCCCACCAATCGCAGCTCCTCCAGGCGGGTCACATGCTGCAGCAGCGCTCCGCGGATGGCAGCGATGGGATTGTGGGAGAGGTTGAGGAAGCGCAGGTAGGCCTGAGTCCTCAGGCTGGCATAGGGAACGTCGCTGAGGTTGCAGCGGGTGACTGAGAGCCAGACCAAATTGAGGCCCAGGAGGCAATCGGGGCCTAGTTGGGCCAGCGAGGCCCAGGAGTCGATTTCCAGCAGGCGGAGACGGGAGAGGCCCTGGAAGGGGCGGCCGGGCAGGGCGGTGGCCTTGGGAAAGGCCAGCAGGCGGAGGGCGGTCAGGGTGAGGAGGGGGGAGAGGACAGGCCCGGGCGGCCAGGCCAGCGCAGCGCCGCGGACGGTGAGTTGGTTGAGGCCGCTGAGGCCTGCCCAGGCCTGCGGGCCGGCCCAGGCCAGCTCGGGGGAGCCCAGGCTGAGGGTGCGCAGGGCGGCCAGGCCGCGGAAGGTGTGATCGCTGAGCAGCAGCAGCGGGTTGCCGGCCAGCTCCAGGCTGCGGAGGGCGGCCAGGCCGCGGAGGGCTCCGGGCTGAAGGTAGCGCAGGAGGTTGTGGCCTAGGCCCAGGCGCCATAGCCGCTCCAGGCCGCCCAGGGCGCCGGCTTCCAGCTCCCGCAGCCGGTTGTGGCCCAATTCCAGCTCCTCCAGCCGACGGCTCAGGCCTCGCGCCGGGCCCCAGTCCAGCCGCTCCAGCCGGTTGCCGCTCAGGTCCAGCGCCCGTGTGCCAGCCGGGATCCCCCGCGGCAGCGCCTCCAGCCCCCGGGACGAGCAGCTCACCGTCCGGTTGGGGCTCCAGCAGAGGCAGTCGGAGGGGCAGCCGAGCCCCGGGCCCAGGAGGAGGAGCAGGGGGAGGAGAGGAGGCCACACCACCGGCAACAGTGTCCTGCCCCCCGGCCTGCAAAACAAACACAACAGGGGGTCAGTGAGGGGAGCTGGACCCCCAGACACACACCCACACACAGGGCACCTCTCCCACACACAGGACACTACCCCCAGATACACACCCACACACAGGACACTGCCCCCAGACACACACCCACACACAGGGCACCTCTTCCACACACAGGACACCACCCCCAGATACACACTCACACACAGGACACCGCCCCCAGACACACACCCACACACAGGACACCGCCCCCAGACATAGACCCACACACAGGTCACCGCCCCCACATACAGGACACTGTCCCATGACACACACCCACACGCAGGACACCGCCCCTGACACACACACACACAGGACACCGCCCCCAGACACACACCCACAGACAGGACACCGTCCCCTGACACACACCCACACACAGGACACGGCCCCCTGACACACGCACCCACATACAGGACACCGCCCCCAGACCCACACACAGGACACCGTCCCCTGACACACACCCACACACAGGACACCGTCCCCTGACACACATCCACACACAGGACACCGCCCCCTGACACACACCCACACACAGGACACGGCCCCCTGACACACGCACCCACATACAGGACACCGCCCCCAGACCCACACACAGGACACCGTCCCCTGACACACACCCACACACAGGACACCGCACCCAGACACACACCACCTCCCCCAGACACGCACCCACACACAGGACACCGCCCCCAGACACACACCCACACACAGGACACCTCCCCCACACATAGGACACCTCCCCGCAGACACACACAGAACACCACGGCCCACACACAGGACACCCACCCCCACACACAGGACCCCACCCCGCCCCAGACACAGGATGCCCCACCTCCCCCCAAACACAAATGCCCGCGCGCATAGGAACCCCTTTCCCCAGACACCCAAAGGAGCCCCCTCACACACAGGATCCCCGGTGTCCCGAACACCACCAGCACCTCTCCTTTGGACCACGTATTTGTCCCGGGTTTACGGGGTGGGGACAGGGGAGTGGGTCGAGATTCAGGTGCTCTTTCACAGGGTCGGCGCAGAACCGATAGGCTAAATGGTCTCCCTCTGCACTGTAGGGATTATGCGGTTAGACTCTTTTCCCCCAGACCCCATCATGCTGGGGGGGGGGGGGGGATCTCCCCCAATCTTCAGTAACTTCCCCGGGGCCTCTAGGACCGCCCGCCCACCTCCTCTGGACTGGATCCTCTCCGGAATCCCCACCCTGCACCCGTCCCCATGACACAGCCTTGTCCACCCTCCCTCTCGGACCCTCTCCACTACCCTCCCCTCCCCCCACCCCCCACATCGTCATCCCCTCTTGTGGCTTCCCCTCGCTCCCACAAACACCTTTGTGTCCTTCCCAAATTTCTATGCAAGGGCGGGCTTCGGGGTACAGAGAGAGATGGGAGGGATTGAATATATTTGACTGAAAATCGTGATTACCTCATAAGCTTCATATTTATGACGAAGAGTTTGAGGGTCTTCTTCGGTCCTGTATCTGCTGACGGTCCGGGAGCAGCTTTCGCTGTACAAGGAGCTACTGCCGCTTGTCAGCTTGTTTTAATCCTGCTGGGATCTGGTTACAGGTTACACACCAGCTGGAGCCTGTGGCTGAGGCTCCGGACGAGGGGCTTGATCGGGTTTCAACATAAACATTGTTCCTCCTGAATATTTAAACATTTGACATGGATAAACACCGGGGCAGAAAGAGAAAATACCGGCTCAAAGTGTGAAAAGCTGGAGTGTGACCCACATTCATCTACACAGAGCAACATGCTAGACAGGGAGTAAAGCCGCCTCTACACTGTCCCCATCAAACATTCCCAGGACAGGTACAGCACGGGGTTAGATACAGAGTGAAGCTCCCTCCCCACTGTCCCCATCAAACACTCCCAGGACAGGTCCAGCACAGGGTTAAATACAGAGTAAAGCTCATTCTATACTGTCCCCATCAAACATTCCCAGGACAGGTACAGCACGGGGTTAGATGCAGAGTAAAGCTCCCTCTACACTGTCCCCATCAAACACTCCCAGGACAGGTACAGCACGAGGTTGGATACAGAGTAAAGCTCCCTCTACATTACATAAGGAGGCTTATGTAAAGATGAGACGTGAAGGTTCAATTAGGGCCCTCGAGAGTTACAAGTTAGTTAGGAAAGACCTAAAGAGAGAGTTAAGAGCCAGGAGGGGACATGAGACGTCTTTGGCAGGTAGGATCAAGGACAACCCTAAAGCTTTCTATAGATATCATAGAATTTGGAGTGCAGAAGGAGGCCATTCGGCCCATCGAGTCTGCACCGGCTCTTGGAAAGAGCACCCAACCCAAGGTCAACACCTCCACCTTATCCCCATAACCCAGTAACCCCACCCAACACTAAGGGCAATTTTGGTTACTACGGGCAATTTATCATGGCCAATCCACCTAACCTGCACATCTTTGGACTGTGGGAGGAAACCGGAGCACCCGGAGGAAACCCATGCACACACGGGGAGGATGTGCAGACTCCACACAGACAGTGACCCAAGCTGGAATCGAACCTGGGACCCTGGAGCTGTGAAGCAATTGTGCTATCCACAAGGCTACTATGTCAGGAATAAAAGAATGACGAGGGTAAGAGTAGGGCCAGTCAAATACAGTAGTGGGAAGTTGTGCGTGGAGTCCGAGGAGATAGGAGAGGTGCTAAATGAATATTTTTCGTCAGTATTCACACAGGAAAAAGACAATGTTGTCGAGGAGAACACTGAGATTCCGGCTACAAGACTAGAAGGGCTTGAGATTCATAAGGAAGAGGTGTTAGCAATTCTGGAAAGTGAAAATAGATAAGTCCCCTGGGCTGGATGGGATTTATCCTAGGATTCTCTGGGAAGCTAGGGAGGAGATTGCTGAGCCTTTGGCTTTGATCTTTAAGTCATCTTTGTCTACAGGAATAGTGCCAGAAGACTAGAGTATAGCAAATCTTGTACCGTTGTTCAAGAAGGGGAGTAGAGACAACCCTGGTAACTATAGACCAGTGAGCCTTACTTCTGTTGTGGGCAAAGTCTTAGAAAGGTTTATAAGAGATAGGATTTATAATCATCTGGAAAGGAATAATTTGATTAGAGATAGTCAACATGGTTTTGTGACGGGTAGGTCGTGCCTCACAAACCTTATTGAGTACTTTGAGAAGGTGACCAAACAGGTGGATGAGGGTAAAGCAGTTGATGTGATGTATATGGATTTCAGTAAAGCGTTTGATGAGGTTCCCCACGGGAGGCTATTGCAGAAAATACGGAGGCAAGGGATTCAGGGTGATTTAGCAGTTTGGATCAGAAATTGGCTGGCTGATGGTTGGTGGGAAATGTTCAGACTGGAGTCCAGTTACTAGTGGTGTACCACAAGGATCTGTTTTGGGGCCACTGCTGTTTGTCATTTTTATTTATTTTTAAAAAAATTTAGATTACCCAATTATTTTTTCCAATTAAGGGGCAATTTAGCGTGGCCAATCCACCTACTCTGCACATTTTTGGGTTGTGGGGGTGAAACCCACGCAGACACGGGGAGAATGTGCAAACTCCACATGGACAGTGACCCAGAGCCGGGATCGAACCTGGGACCTCGGCGCCGTGAGGTGGCCTAGGCCACCGTGCTGCCCCGTTTGTCATTTTTACAAATGACCTGGAGGAGGGCGTAGAAGGATGGGTGAGTAAATTTGCAGATGACACGAAAGTCAATGGAGTTGTGGACAGTGCAGAAGGATGTTACAAGTTTGGAGGGACATAGATAAGCAGCAGCGCTGGGCTGAGAGGTGGCAAATGGAGTTCAATGCGGAAAAGTGTGAGGTGATTCATTTTGGAAGGAATAACAGGAAGACAGAGTATTGGGCTAATGGTAAGATTCTTAGTAGTGTGGATGAGCAGACAGATCTCGGTGTCCATGTACGTAGATCCCTGAAAGTTGCCACCCAGGTTGAGAGGGTTGTTAAGAAGGCGTACAGTGTGTTAGCTTTTATTGGTAGAGGGATTGAGTTTAGGAGCCGTGAGGTCATGTTGCAGCTGTACAAAACTCTGGTGCGGCCGCATTTGGAGTATTGCGTGCAATTCTGGTCGCCGCATTATAGGATGGATGTGGAAGCATTGGAAAGGGTGCAGAGGAGATTTACCAGAATGTTGCCTGGTATGAAGGGAAGATCTTATGAGGGAAGGCTGAGGGACTTGAGGCTGTTTTCGTTAGAGAGAAGAAGGTTAAGAGGTGACTTAATTGAGGCATACAAGATGATCAGAGGGTTAGATAGAGTGGACATTGAGAGCCTTTTTCCTCAGATGGTGATATCCAGCATGAGGGGCCATAGCTTTAAATTGAGGGGAGATAGATATAGGACAGATGTCAGAGGTAGGTTCTTTACTCAGAGAGTAGTAAGGGCGTGGAATGCCCTGCCTGCAACAGTAGTGGACTTGCCAACACTAAACGCATTCAAATGGTCATTGGATAGACATATGGACGATAATCGAATAGTGTAGATGGGCTTGAGAGGGGTTTCACGGTCGGCGCAACATCGAGGGCTGAAGGGCCTGTACTGCGCTGTAATGTTCTATCTGAGTGTGGAAGGTAAAAGGTTTGTCTGTTCTGTCTGTGAGGGAAGATTTCAGGTCTCAGTGTGACTGGAAAAACCCCGAGATTCACAAACCCTGGTTAGACCAAACCTGGAGAACTGTGTTCAGTTCTGGGCAACAAACCTGAGGAAGGATAGAATGGCCTTGGAGGGAGTGTAGCACAGATTTACCTGAGTGATATCTGAACCCTCCGGGGTTAAATTACAAAACTAGATTACACAAAAGAGTCAGAGACATGATGACACAGAAAATGGCATTCGGCCCATTGATTCCATGCTAGCTCTCTGGAGCAATCCAGTCAGTCCCATTCTCCTGTTCTCCGTATTGTCGTTATTGTCGCAGGTTTATTTCCCTCAGATTCAATTTCCTTTTGAAATCAAATGATTCATTGTATCTATTTTCAAACTCCCTCATTGGCAGCACATTTCAGGTCATTGCCACTCGCTGTGTAAAAACATATCTCATATCACCTCATATCTCCTGTACCTTTTACATACAAACTAGGAGCAGGCCACTCGGCCCCTTGAGCCTGCTCAGCATTCAATAAGATTGCGGCTGATCTCATTCTAACCTCCACTCTACATTCCTCCTTAGCCCTGATGACCTTTCACCCCCTTGCCCATCAAGAATCTATCCAGCTCTGCCTTAAAAATATTCAAGAAGTCTGCTTCCACTGCCTTTTAAGGACACGAGTTCCAAAGTCTTACAACCCTCAAGAGAATCTAAAATCCTCATCTCCAGCTTAAATGGATGACCCCTCATTTTTCAACAGTGACCCCTTGTTCCAGATTCTCCCACAAGAGGAAACATCCTCTCCACATCCACCCTGTCAAGACCCCTCAGCATCTTATATCGTTCAATCCAGGTTTTACCCAAAACTTTAAATCTGTGTCCCGACTGCTTGTACGATTAGTGAATGGAAACAGAGTTTCTTTGTCCACCCGATGGAAATCTGCCATAATCTTGTGGACCTGAATCAAATCTCCCCTCAACCTCCTTTGCTGGATCCAGTCTGGTATATCTCCTCTGCACCTTCTCCAAGAACCTTCCCATTCTTCCTGAAGAGTGGTGACCAGAGCTTTATAAAGATTCCTAAGAATTCCTACAGTGCAGAATCATAGACTTTACAGTTCAGCGGGAGGCCATTCAGCCCAAGGAGTTTGCACTGGCCCTTGGAAAGAGCACCCTACTTCAGTTTAAGCCCATGCCTCCATCTTCTCCCCGTAGCCCAGTAACCCCAATTAACCTTTGGGGCAATTTATCATGGCCAATCCACCTAACCTCATCTTTGGACTGTGTGAGAAACCAGAGCACACGGAGGAAATCTACGCAGGCACGGGGAGAAAAGGCAAACTCCACAGAGGCAGTCACCCGAGACTGGAATTGAATCCGGAACCCTGGAGCTGTGAGGCAGTAGTGCTAACCACTGTGCCACACTATAGCCCCACCTAACATGCACATCCCTGGGCACTAAGGGGCAATTTATCAAGGCCAATCCTCCTAATTTGCCCGTCTTTGGATTGCGGGTGGAAATCCACGCAAACGGGGAGACAGTGCAATCTCCACTCACAGTCGCCAAGGTCGGAATTGAACCCGGGTCCCTGGCAATGTGAAGCAGCAGTGCTAATCACTGTGAGGCAGCAGTGCTAATCACTGTGAGGCAGCAGTGCTAATCACTGTGAGGCAGCAGTGCTAATCACTGTGAGGCAGCAGTGCTAATCACTGTGAGGCAGCAGTGCTAATCACTGTGAGGCAGCATTGCTAATCACTGTGAGGCAGCAGTGCTAATCACTGTGAGGCAGCAGTGCTAATCACTGAGGCAGCAGTGCTAATCACTGTGCCACTGGAAGCATAGCTACCCTGTTTCGGTATCAATATTTCTAATTATGAAGCTCAAGAGCGAATTTGCTTTGCCAACTGCTCTCTTAATGTGCCTTGGAGATATACAAAATCCCTCTTCGCCTCTTTCACTCTCCTCTCAAAGAGGCAGTTTAGTTTTTGTGACAATCCAGCCGTTTTCATGGTTGCTTTTTCCCAGTGCCGTCCCCACAAATAACCAGATTCATTCAGCTCAATTTCACAACCTGCCTTTGTGTTTTTGTGGGTTCTCTCTCACTCCCTATTTTCTGTTTTCAATCAGTTTCACAGGGTGTTCGAAGGGGAGGCTTCAAAGTCCAGAAACTCAGACCAAGCATCACATCAGGATCTGACAGAGTCCTCAATTTATCATATCCTGAATATCATCAATCATGGAAGGAAAAAGCATCGTTCACAGTGCGGGGAAACCGTACACGTGTTGTGTGTGTGGACGAGGATTCACTCGATCAACAGGCCTCACAAGCCACAAATGCAGTCACACTGAGGAGAAACTGTGGAATTGTGCGGAGTGTGGGAAAGGATTCACTTACCCATCCCACCTGGAAACTCATCGACGCCGTCACACTGGGGAGAGACCATTCACCTGCTCCAAGTGTGGGAAGGGATTCACTGAGTCATCTAATCTGTCCGTACACCAGCGAGTTCACACTGGGGAGAGGCCATTTAACTGCTCCAAGTGTGGGAAGGGATTCACTCAGACATCGGCCCTGCTGAGACACCAGCGAGTCCACACTGGAGAGAGACCATTCACCTGCTCCGATTGTGGGAAGGGATTCACTGAGTCATCTAATCTGTCCACACACCAGTGAGTTCACACTGGGGAGAGGCCATTCACCTGCTCCGACTGTGGGAAAGGATTTACTGTTTCAGCCAACCTGCTGAGACACCAGCGAGTTCACACAGATGAGAGACCGTTTCAATGCCCAGACTGCGGGGAATGCTATAAATGTTCTGGGGATCTGATGATCCATCAACGTGTTCACACTGACGAGAGACCGTTTAGGTGCTCTCACTGTGGGACTGGGTTCAGACGATCATATCAGCTCACTGTACATCAGCGAATTCACACTGGGGAGAGACCATTCATCTGCTCCGAGTGTGGGAAGGGATTCACTCAGTCATCCACCCTGCTGAGACACCAGCGCATTCACACTGGGGAGAGACCATTCATCTGCTCTGAATGTGGGAAGGGGTTCACACAGTCTGCCCAACTCGCCTCACACCAACGTGTTCACTCTGATACGAGACCTTTTTAAATGTTCCGCCTTTGAGAAGAGCTTTAAAGGCAAAATGGACCTGCTGATTCACCAGCGCAGTCACACTGGAGAGAGGCCGTTCACCTGCTCAGTGTGTGGGAAGGGATTCACTCAGCATTCCCTCCAGCTGAAACACCAGCGCATTCACAGCAGGGAGACATTATTCATCTGCTCTGTGTGTGGGAAAGGATTCTAGCGTTCATTCACCCTGCAGAAACACCAGCGAGTTCACATGAGGTTGGATTCTGTTATTTCTGCTGTTAATCACATCCAGGACTGAGCCGTGTTCATTCTGACAGTTGGAGTTTGTTTCAGTTGATGTTAATCATTCCTGTGACTCGGCCGGAGTTTAATATTCTGGATATAGATTAATAAAAGTAGCCTTGTGTTAACGACAGTGTTCCAGTCCTTGATTTCTCTCAGATAGGGGCTGGTTTAGCACAGGGCTACATCCCTAGCTTTGAAAGCAGACCAAGGCAGGCCAGCAGCACGGTTCAATTCCTGTACCAGTCTCCCCGAACAGACGCCAGAATGTGGCGACTAGGGGCTTTTCACAGTAACTTCATTTGAAGCCTATTTGTGACAATAAGCGATTTTCATTTTCATTTTCAGATAAGAGGAGACTGATTGATGTCCTGTTACCGACTGTTCCATTGTTGGATCTTTTCTGATTTGTTTTGAATGATGTAGTAAAGAGTAAGACCAGAGAGAAAGGTAAGAATATGGGAAATGATAAACAGACTGGCAGGAGGAGACGGAGAGAACACATTTAAAATTACATCAGATAAACGCTACAAAAATAATAAAAGAACAAAACCAAAGGCTCTGCAGCAAAACACAAGTAGCATTTGAAACAAAACTGATGAATTGGCAGCACCTATAGAAATAAGTAAGTACGATCTGATGGCCATTCAGAGACATAGATTGGGACCTGAATTGTTTTATATTCATTCGTGGTATGTGGGTGTCGCTGGCCAGTCCCAACATTTATTGCCCATCATCCATTTCCCTTCAAAAGGTGGTGGTGAGCTGAATATTGTAGTGTATATAAAATTTAGGAAGGACAGAAATCTCGGAAAAGGTGGAAGAGCAGCTCTGTTAATTATTGATGCTGTTGGCACATTAGACAGGGATGACCTAAGCTCAGGAAACCAGGATGTAGGAGTGGTTTGGTTTGAGATGAAAAATGGTTAAGGCAAGAATTTACTTCTGGGTGTGGTGTGCAGACCTCCTAATTGTAACGACACAGTAGGACAGAGTGTTAAGGAAGAGATAATGGGAGTTTGACAGAAAAGGTACAGTGATAATCAAGGGGGATTTTAGTACACTTATAAACTGGAAAAATCAGATTGTCGAAGGTAGCATAGATGAGGAGTTCACTATGTTCTTGCGATAGTTTCTACAATCAGCACATTTTGGAGCCAACCAGAGGTCAGGTAACACCAGACTGGGTATTGTGCAACAAGGATTAATTGATAACCTCATGGTGAAGGCATCCCCAGGTAACAGCGATCATAATATGATTGAATTTGACATGCAGTTTGAGGGGAAGAAGATTGAGTCCAAGACGAGTAAGTTTAGCTTCAATAAGAGCAATTATGAGGGTATCAAAGCAGAGCTAGCTTAAATTAACTTTCAAATGAGCTTGTGTGTCAGGTCAATAGAGATTCAGTAGCAGACATTGAAAGAGATATTTCAGTATAAACAGAATAGATACATTCTCGTGAGAATGGAAAATTCCAAGGGGAGGGCCCAGCATCTGTCTTTAACTAAAAAAGTTAAAGACATATCAATGTTTTTTACAAAGCATGTAACAGTGCAAAGGCGGATTTCAGGTCAGAACATTGGGCAGAATATAAAGCATAGAATATAAACACAAAAATATTAATAAGGAGGGAATAATTGGGCTGAACAGCTGGCTTATAAAGCAGAAAAAGCCAGCAGTGGGGGAGCAATTCCCGTACCGGCCTCCCAGAACAGGCGCCAGAATGTGGCGACTAGGGGCTTTTCAAAGTAACTTCATTGAAGCCTACTCGTGACAATAAGCAATTATTATTATTAGAGTACCAGAGAAAGCTGGCTAGAAATATAAAGACAGAGTTTCTATAGACATTTGTGTAAGTAAATAATTGAAGTGAGTGTTGATTCTCCACAAAGCTCATCTGGGAAATGAACAATGAAAAGTAAGGTTTTGGCAAATGAATTGATCAGGTATGGAGGAATCAAATGACATCCCAGAAATATCCGTAAATCAGGAAGGAATGGAAAGAAAATTGCAACCACCACGGAAGTGGTAATGAGCAATGTTTTGAGTCTGCAGGCTGACAAAATTCCGGGTTCGGACGGACTTCACCATAAGGTCTTGAAAAAAGCAGCTAATGAGGGAGTTGATGCACTTGTTTCATTGTCCAAAATTCACTAGATACAAGGAAGATTCCATTAAATTGGAAAATAATGTAACTCCTTTATTCACAAAGGGAGGGGGACAGATGGCTGGACAGGCCAGTTATCCTGACATCAGTCATAGGAAACATGTTAGAAGCTATTATTAAAGATGTTATGTCAGATCTCTCAGAAAAATTCAAGGCAATCAGGCAGTGTCAACATGGTTTTGTGAAAGGAAAATCACGTTTAACCAATTTATCAGAGTTACACAATGGAGTCACATGACTGTGGATAAAGGGGAACGGGTGACTGTATTGTCCTTAGATTTCCAGAAAGCATTTGATAAGTTGTCATATCAAAGGTTATTTTAGAAAATAAAAACTCAGGATATAAGGGGTAACATACTGGCATGGACTGAAGATTGGCTAACCAACAGGAAACAGAATAGACATAAATGGGTATTTTTCTGATTGGTGGGATGTGATGAGTGGTGTCTCACAGGGATCAGTACGGGAGACTCAACTTATTACCATTTATATAAATGACTTGGATGAAGATACTGAAGGTTCTGTTGCTAAATTTGCAGATAACACAAAGAAAGGTGGGACACTGAATTGTGAGGAATGCAAGACAGCCACATAGGGACATAGATAAGTTAAGTGAGTGGGCAAAGGCCTGGCAAATGGAGTATAATGTGGGAAAATGTGAAAATGCCCATTTTGTGAGGAAGAATAAAATAGGCATATTGTCCAAATGATGAGTGACTTTCAGAGCTCTGAGACACAGAGGGACCTAGGTGTTATTGTACATTAATCACAAAAGGCTAGCATGCAGGTACAGCAAGTAGTTAGGAAAGCTAATAGACTGTTATTGTGAGGGGAATTGAATACAAACTGGGGAGGTTATGCTTCAGTTATACAGGGCATTGGTGAGACTGCATGTGGAGCACAGGGTACAGTATTGGTCTTACTTTTTAAACAAATCCAATTGAGGGGCAATTTAGCATGGCCAATCCACATGCCCTTCACATCTTTGGGTTGTGGGGGCGACACCCATGCAGACACGGGGTTTCCCAAGATGGCTCCGGAGTATGGCGACTCTCTGTGAGCTCCTTCCCTCTGTCCCTTTCTTTTATCTCCTATCAGCGTTCTGACCTATTAAAACTATTTTCCTCTTATATAATTCCGCACCGTAACCAATCACTGTTCTGTCGATGTACCATTTGTCATTGTTCCTGTTGATTATTCTTGTGTCTACTATGTACATACTGTGTACGTTCCTCGGCCGCAGAAAAATACTTTTCACTGTACTTCAGTACAAGTGACAATAAATCACAACAAATCAAAATCAAATCAAAATCATATATATATATATATATATATATGATGGAAATTTCAGGAGGATCAATAATAAGGAATATTTATTCCAGCCATGAAATTTTTTCCCCCACTGTCCAGTGTAACCATTTTGGATGCGGATGGAAAACAGTTACATAGATGTTTGTCAGCACAAATTGTAAATGGATAAAGGCTATATCCGGACCAGTTGTGCAAAAGTCTGCACTGTACAAGATCAGTCTTATGCTGCCTTGTATTAGTATGAAATTCAAACATTTGATTAAGTTGTCAACATAACTGCTACTTTGTGACTTCCGGTTGCGGCTATGACTAGCTAAGCCGCACATTTGGAAGCTCCTGCAACAAAGGTGTTTTTGGGCCAATTGGAGGGCCCCAACGGCGCTGAAAAAACGAATCCCAGTGGGGGAAGGTCCCCTGAAGAGAACTAGACCGATTTTATGGTCGGTACCCGGAGTGGAGCGGCAAGAAAAACGGCAGCAGCTCCCCAAAAAAAGCGGGGGAAGAAAATCAAAATGGCGGCCGGCGGTGCATCGGAGGAGTGGAAGAAATGGGCGGAGGAGCAGCAGGCCGCTCTCCTCCGTTTTTTCACGGAGATGAAAGTGGAGCTCTTAGAGTCCATGAACGCGACAGCCACCAGGTTGGTGGGAGCCCAGGCGATCCAAGAGGCGTCGATTAAAGATCTGCAGCAGGAGATGACCGCGAGGGAGGAGGAGGCCACAGTCATCGGGGCAAAGGTGGAGGTGCACGAGGCACTCCACATGAAGTGGCAGAGCCGCTTCGAGGAGCTGGACACTCGGATGAGGAGGAAAAATTTGAGGATCCTGGGCCTGGAAGAAGGCCTGGAGGGGTCGGATCTCCCGGGATATGTGGCGGAGATGTTGAGCTCCCTGATGGGGGAAGGGGCCGGTCCGGCGCCCCTGGAATTGGAAGAGGCATACCGGGTCATGGCCAGGAGGCCTAGGGCAAACGAGCCCCCGAGGGCGGTGGTGGTGCGGTTCCAGCGGCTAAGTGATCGAGAGAAAGTCCTGAGGTGGGCAAAAAGGGAGAAAAGCAGCAAGTGGCAGAACTCGACGGTAAGGGTGTACCAGGACTGGAGTGCGGAGGTGGCAAAGCGGCGGGCCCGGTACAACCGGACAAAGGCGGTGCTACACGCGAAAAAGATCAAATTTGGAATGCTGCAACCGGCGCGCTTGTGGGTCACCTGCAAGGACCAACATCATTATTTCGAGTCCCCAGAGGAGGCCTGGACCTTTGTACAAGAGGAAAAGTTGGACACGAACTAAAACCTGGGAGCACCGGCGGTCGTAGCCGCCGGGGGACTCTTGATTGAGCAAGTGGCCCTTTTCTTTTTCAGGCCAGGTCGGAACTGGGTAACAGTTTCGTGGATTGTTTGGGGTGTTTTTTCTCGAACGGTTGACTTTTCTGAATATTTTGAAGGTTTCGAGTTGTTGGGTGTTTCTGTATATTTGTACTGTTGAAATCTCTATTGTGGGTCGTTGGCTTCTTATGGGGTGTTTTTTCCCGTTTCCAATTTCCCTTAGTTATTTACCCCTCTTACCCTTTTTCTTTGGGTGCTTGGGGGGGTTTTTTGTTCTTTTTTTTCTTTTCGGGTTATGGTTATCTGCGGTTATTTATACTGTTTGATGGAGGGTGATGGTTGGGCACACTGTTAGTTGATAGTTAGTTAATTATTTTGTTATTTAAGTATGTAGTTAAGTATTTATGTATTTAGTTGCCATTGGGTATTTATATCGTTAAGTTGGGGAGACGGGACGGGGGGGAGCGGGTTGATTATGCGGGTCTTTCTCAGGGGTTTTAAGGGGATCTTTCACGGGCGCAGATGGGGTGAACCGGGAGGAGTCGGAATGTGGCAGGAGCAGCCGGGTCAGCGGAGACCAGCTGACTCTCGGGAGTACGATGTGGGGTACATCGCGGCTAGGAGGGGTCCTAGCCAGGGGGGGGGGGGGGGGCACCGGGTTGCTGCTGGAAAGACCAGGGACGAGAAGGGGAGAGCCGGGGGGGGGGGGGGTGGGGGGGGGGGGGGGGGGCATCGCTATGGGAAGCGGGTCAGAAAAGAAGGGATGACCCGGGGCGAGCAAGGGACAAGACATGGCTAATCGACAGGGAGTAGGGACGGGTCGCTCTGCGACCCGATTGATCACGTGGAACGTAAGGGGGCTGAATGGGCCGGTCAAAAGATCAAGGGTCTTCTCACACCTGAAGGGACTGAAGGCTGATGTAGCAATGCTGCAGGAGACTCATTTGAGGGTAGCAGATCAGGTCCGCCTGAGAAGGGGGTGGGTGGGACAGGTGTTCCACTCAGGCTTGGATATCAAGAACCGGGGGGGGTGGCGATTTTGGTGGGAAAGAGGGTGTCGTTTGTGGCGGCAGAGGTGGTGGCAGACAAGGAGGGCAGGTACGTGATGGTGAGGGGTAGGCTGCAGGGAGAGAATGTGGTCCTGGTAAATGTGTATGCCCCGAACTGGGACGACGCGGGTTTTATGAGGCGCCTGCTGGGCCTCATCCCGGGACTGGAGGCAGGGGGCCTGATCATGGGAGGGGACTTTAATACTGTGTTAGACCCTGGGCTGGATAGATCGAGTTCCAGGACGAATAGGAGGCCGGCAGCGGCAGAGGTGTTAAGGGGGTTCATGGAGCAGATGGGAGGGGTAGACCCATGGAGATTTGGTAGGCCTAGGGCGAGGGAGTATTCTTTTTTCTCCCACGTCCACAGAGTGTACTCTAGGATCGATTTTTTCGTATTGAACAGGGGGCTGATACCGAGAGTGCAGGACACGGAGTACTCGGCCATTGCGATATCGGACCATGCACCACATTGGGTGGACGTGGACATGGGGGAGGCGCGGGACCAACGCCCGTTGTGGCGCCTGGATGTAGGGCTGTTGGCGGACGAAGAGGTGTGCAGAAGGGTGAGAACGGGCATTGAGAACTATCTGGGTACGAATGACACAGGTGAGGTGCAGGTGGGGACGGTCTGGGAGGCCTTGAAAGCAGTGATCAGAGGAGAGCTGATCTCCATAAGGGCACACAGAGAGAGGAAGGAGAGGCAGGAAAGGGAGAGGCTGGTGGGGGAGCTCCTAGAAGTAGATAGGAAATATGCGGCGGCACCAGAGGAGGGGCTATTAAGGGAGCGGCGTAGCTTGCAGGCCAGGTTCGACCTACTGACCACTAGGAAGGCGGAAATGCAGTGGAGAAGGGCGCAGGGTGCGGCGTATGAGTACGGGGAAAAGGCGAGCAGGATGCTGGCACACCAGCTTCATAAGCGAGATGCAGCCAGAGAGATTGGGGGAGTGAGAGAGAGGGGTGGGGATGTAGTGCAGAAGGGGCAAGAGGTGAATAGGGTCTTTAGGGACTTCTATAGGGAATTGTATAGGTCTGAACCGCCGAAGAGGAGAGGGGGAATGAAGAACTTTCTCGACAAATTGGGGTTCCCAAAGGTACAGGAGGAGCTGGTGGAAGGGTTGGGGGCGCCGATAGAGCTGCAGGAGCTAATTAAAGGGATAGGCCAGATGCAGGCGGGGAAGGCGCCGGGGCCGGATGGGTTCCCGGTGGAGTTTTACAGGAAATTTGTGGACTTGGTGGGTCCAGTGCTGGTGCGAGCCTTTAATGAGGCGCGCGAGGGGGGGGTTCTGCCCCCAACAATGTCGCAGGCCCTGATCTCCTTGATTTTGAAGCGGGACAAGGACCCGGTCCAGTGCGGGTCCTACAGGCCCATCTCCCTCCTGAATGTTGACGCCAAGCTGTTAGCAAAGGTCCTGGCAACCAGGATAGAGGACTGTGTGCCAGGGGTAGTCCATGAAGACCAGACGGGGTTCGTGAAGGGACGCCAACTTAACACAAATGTCCGGAGATTGTTAAATGTGATTATGATGCCAGCAGTGGAAGGGGAGGCGGAGATAGTGGTAGCGCTGGACGCGGAGAAGGCATTTGACAGGGTGGAGTGGGAATACTTGTGGGAGACGTTGGAAAGGTTTGGGTTTGGGGAGGGATTTATCAAGTGGGTAAAACTGCTCTATTCAGCTCCGATGGCAAGTGTGGTAACAAACGGGAGGAGGTCAGAATATTTTGGGCTCCATCGAGGTACTAGGCAGGGATGTCCCCTATCTCCCTTACTCTTTGCATTAGCGATTGAGCCGTTGGCGATGGCACTGAGGGGTTCAGGGGGGTGGAGAGGACTGACAAGGGGAGGGGAGGAACATCGGGTCTCGCTCTATGCGGATGATTTGTTGTTGTATGTGGCAGACCCGGAGGGGGGAATGCCGGAGGTAATGGGGATACTAGCGGAGTTCGGGGACTTTTCGGGATATAAATTAAATCTGGGGAAAAGTGAGGTCTTTGTAATACACCCGGGAGACCAAGGGGAGGGAATTGGGAGGCTCCCCTTCAAAAGAGCAGTTAAAAGTTTTAGGTATTTGGGGGTGCAGGTGGCAAAGAACTGGGGGACCCTCCACAAGTTGAACTTTTCCAGACTGGTGGAACAGATGGAGGAGGAGTTTAAGAGGTGGGACATGGTGCCGCTGTCGCTGGCAGGGAGGGTGCAGTCAGTTAAAATGACGGTCCTCCCGAGGTTCTTGTTTTTGTTCCAGTGTCTGCCCATCTTCCTCCCCAGGGCCTTTTTCAAGAAGGTAACGAGTAGTATCATGGGGTATGTGTGGGCACATGGCACCCCGAGAGTTAGAAGGGTCTTTTTGGAGCGGAGTAGGGATAGTGGAGGGCTGGCGTTACCCAACCTTTCAGGATATTACTGGGCGGCAAATACATCGATGGTACGAAAGTGGATGATGGAAGGGGAGGGAGCAGCCTGGAAGCGCATGGAGAGGGCGTCCTGCGGCAACATAAGCTTAGGGGCACTGGTAACGGCACCATGGCCGCTCCCTCCCACGAGGTATACCACGAGCCCGGTGGTGGCGGCCACCCTCAAGATCTGGGGGCAGTGGAGGCGACACAGGGGGGAAGTGGGAGGTCTGATAGGGGCACCACTAAGAGGGAACCACAGATTTGCGCCGGGAAACACAGGAGGGGGATTCCAGAGCTGGCAGAGGGCGGGTATTAGACAACTGAGGGACTTGTTTATAGAGGGGAGGTTTGCGAGCCTGGGAGAGCTGGAGGAGAAATTTGGGCTCCCCCCCGGGGAACACGTTCAGGTACCTCCAAGTGAAGGCATTTGCCAGACGACAGGTAGCGGGGTTCCCCGCGCTCCCCGACAGGGGGGTGAGTGATAGGGTGCTATCAGGGGTCTGGGTCGGGGAGGGGAAGATCTCGGACATCTATAAGATTATGCAGGAGGTGGAGGAGGTACCAGTAGAGGAGCTGAAAGATAAGTGGGAGTTAGAGCTGGGGGAACAGATAGAGGACGGGACATGGGCAGACGCCCTGGAGAGGGTCAACTCGTCGTCGTCATGTGCGAGACTAAGTCTCATTCAATTTAAGGTACTGCATAGAGCCCACATGACGGGGACAAGGATGAGTCGGTTTTTCGGGGGTGAAGACAGGTGTATTAGATGTTCGGGAAGCCCTGCGAATCATGCACATATGTTTTGGGCATGTCCGGCACTGGAGGAGTTCTGGAAGGGGGTGGCAGGGACGGTGTCAAGAGTGGTGGGGTCCAGGGTCAAGCCAGGATGGGGACTTGCGATCTTCGGGGTTGGGGTGGAACCGGGGGTACAGGAGGCGAGGGAGGCTGGAATATTAGCCTTTGCGTCCTTGGTGGCTCGGAGGAGGATCCTGATTCAGTGGAGGGACGAAAGGCCTCCGAGTGTTAACACCTGGTTAAACGACATGGCAAACTTCATCCAATTGGAAAGGATCAAATTCGCCCTGAGAGGGTCGGTGCAGGGGTTTTTCAGGCGATGGCAACCCTTCCTAGACCTCTTGGATCAGAGATAGAAACTGAGGCCGTGACAGCAGCAACCCGGGAGGGGAGAGGAGGGCGGGAGGGAGGGGGGAGGAGGGAGGGGGGACAAAGACGAAGGAAGTACGGTAGCGGTGGCGGCACGGGCAAGCTGCTAGAAATGATAAGTTGGTCTGACTGTCGGTTCGCCGGCGGGGGGGGGGGGGGGGGGGGGAGACGCGCGAGTAGGGGGGGGGGGACTTTTTTTCTTTTTCTTGTTAAGTAGGGGGGTTTGACTTTGTTTTGTTATAATTTAAATGTAAATGTAGGGGGGGTTAAAATGTTTGTATTTTGAAAAATTTCTTCAATAAAAATTATTTTAAAAAAAAACATAACTGCTACTTTGTGACGGTTTCTTTCACTAATTCTCACGAATGGTTCAAACCACTAGTTTATTAACGCTAAAATTATGGCATAAATGAAAGAGGGTGCAATAGGTCCATATCTACCTTATTTAGAGGCTTGAGATTTTACATATTTAAACAGTAATGGGAGCACTTGGATTCTGCTGGTCTGTAAGTTTTAACTAGCACGGTATTGGTGTCCATCTTATACCCAAACTTCCTCAAGTAACAATATAAAAAGCTGACAAAAACCATCTATAGATGGCATCAAATCAATTGAAGGAGCATTTACGCATCCTGTGCTTGTAAAGTTAAAAGAACATTCAGCATGGAATAGTTTTATTTCCATCTACTGAACTTCAATTTTACAAAACCAGAGAAGAACAACACCTCCAAATGCATCACTTTCATATTTTATTTTGAAATTGTATGAGCAGATTGTTCATCATGATCAAGGTGAGAAATGGTGATTTAATTGCAGGCTGTGCACTCTTCCATCTTTGGTTTTTGGCATAAACGATCGGCAAACATTCCCAAAATCAGGTAGAGCAGATTTGATTCTGAGCACAGTTCCCCGCAATGGCCCATGCTCTCACTCCGAGCAACATTCTGCGCCTTGTAAATAAATGTTTAAGCACATGGTTGATGCATCACTTGCTGAACCAGGATTGAAGCATAATTTGGGCTTCAAGTTCTGACTTGCTGTTTGGTACGTTAAAGTAAACTTTAAAGTCTCCCGGCCAGCCAGCAAATGCTATAATCAAATTCATGACGCATCTATTTATGTTACAATCACATCCTGTTAAATCACTTAACAAAAACAGCATTGAATGTAATCCTGAAAGCTACATCCTGTTGTGCTATTGGCATTACTTTCACTATTTCTGATACCACTCAACCTTATTGCATGCATTAGATAGGTTAGTACCAACAATTCGCTTGTCTGTCAGCAGACTGGATAACGTGTGAATCTCTTCCCACTCTTGGGGCAGGTAAATGACCTCTCCCCAGTGTTAACCCGCTTGTGTGTCAGCAGGCTGGATGACTGAGTGAATGTCTTCCCACACTGGGAGCACGTGAACAGCCTCTTCCCAGTGTGAATTTGCTGGTGTACAGTGAGGTCAGATGATGTCTTGAACCCAGTCCCACAGTAAGAGCACCTGCTCATAAAACCATCCCCTGCAGGTTCCACTCCAATACACGCACTGTCCGAACTTGTCTGAAATTCAGTACTGGAGGAGCAGAAATTTCCTCTTTAAATATTGAGAAGACTAAACCCTTCCGTCCTCTCTGCAAATTCCACTCCCTCACCAGCAACTCCATCCCTGTCCCTGCTAAATGTCTGAGGGAGAAGGAGCCTGTTCACAACCCTGGTGAAATATTTCCCCCCTGTTGAACTTCCGAACACATATCCACATAATCACCAAGATCACCTATTTCAACCTCAGCAACACAGCCTGACTCCGCCTTGGTGTCTTTTTATCTGCTGCAGAAACCATCACTCATTCTTTTATTACCTCTCGACCAAATTATTTTAATTCATTCACAGTCAGCCTCCAATGTTAAACAACCCCCTGCATCCCATCCAAAACTCTGCTACCCATGGGTTTACTCACAACAAGTCTTGTTTACCCATCCCCTGTGCTCACTGATCTACAAATGATTCCCTTTCATAAGCACCGAAAGTTGAAATTTCTCATTCTTCTATTGCTATAGTTGTGATCATCCTGATCTCTGTAATCTCCCCCCCCCCCCCCCCCAAACCGCTTGAAGATCTCTGCCCTCATTTAATTCCGGCCAGTACAGCATTCCTTATTTTTCTGACGCTCCATCATTACTGGGCTACAAGCTCTGAAATTTCCTCCTTAAAACTCTGCGACTCTGTAACTCAATTTCCTCTGTTGAGATTCTCCTCAAAGCTAATATGTCGGGCGCGATTCTCCGCACTCCCGACGGTGCGGAGAATAGCGTGGCTTCTAAAATTTTACGGCCACGCTGTTCCGACGCCCTCCCGCTATTCTACCCCCCCCCACGCCCGACTCCCGATACGAATCGCTGCCGCCGTTTTTTTACGGCCGTCAGTGATTCACAGCTGATGGATGGGCCGAGTTCCCAGCCCTTTACGGCTGTGTTTACGAACGGCAAACACACCTGGTCTGGCCGTTCGTAAAAACGGCCGTAAACTGTCGATTTTTAAAACCATGGCACCGATTGGGTGCCATGGGCCCGCGATCGGTGGGCACCAATCGCGGGCATCGGTCCCGCTGCCCGCGCATTCTTTGTCCTTCCGCCGCCCCGCAGTATCCATTCGCGGGGCGGCTGAGGGGCATCCCGGCCCGCGCATGCGCGGGTTTCACGCAAATGTGCGATGACGTCATCCGCGCATGCGCGGGTTGGAATCTTCCAATCCGCGCATGCGCGGCTGACGTCATATGACGCGTCAGCCGGCGCTAACTCTGGCAAGCGGGCTTAACGAAATTCGTTAAGCCCGCGATGCCGGAGTTTACGGCGTCGGGATGCTAGCCCCGACCAGGGACCAGAATCGGTTCCCGGTCGGGAAGGGGGGGGGGGGGCTGGCGTCAAACCCGCCCGGATTTGACGCCAACCTTACGATTTCTCCCCATATGGGAGAATCGCGCCCGTCCTCTGTGGCTCAGTGCCAATTGTTATTTTGTAACGTTTCTGGTCAAGGCACAATACAAATACGAATTATTGTCACTGCCCTGGACATATATAATTGTTCTGCCGTATAAATACTCAGAGAGAAACAGTTTTATGGACATTCTGACACGAAGAAACATTTAAAAATGTTTGCCCCCATCAATGATGGCGAATGCGCTCTGCTGCCCCAGTAAAGATGGCGAGTGCGCATGCGCATTGCGGCGAATACACAATTTAAAGGGCGTGTGCGCATGCGCATTGCTGTCAGTACGCAACAAAGATGGCGGCCATTTAGTCCTGTGGGGAAGCTGCAGCTTCTGCTCAGGTCACCGGCTGGTTTTCAAAGGATTAAATTGTTGCCTCCGTGAAGGAGGCTTCTTGCTGAATGTTCAGGATTCTCTTCTCTGGATCATCGACCCTCTTCATGGTGTTTTACAGCTGGGCCTCATGAGTTCACAGATATTGAGTCAGCACACTCAGCCTCTGGTCAATAACACGGATAATGTCGACAGTCATCATTTTCACCGCCTCCCGGAGCCTTGGGGAGCGCGGGGTCAAGAGACTTCCCCAGGGTCAGGCCACCATGTGGAAAAAGCAGCTCCATCCCCGCTGAATCCACCTGCGCTGCTTTATCGATGATTTCTTGACTTTTTCCGGCATAATCCTACCAGACCAAACCTCCGATGCCTTCCAAGGACATCATAACAAATATTAATTCAAAGATTATGTAAATGAGTGCGAGGCAATCAGGGTAAGTGATGAATTATAGGTGTGTGGTGCCAGAACCTGCGGAAAAGCAGCTGCTTTCGTGTCACGTGCCCCCCCCCCCCCCCAACAGATTTCTAATTAATGAGGATGTTGAGGGTTATGGGAAACTGGCAGATAATTGGAGAGAAAGCTGAGATGAGGTGTTTCTGTCCTGTACTGACAGGGATGAATTTTGTTAAATGTTTTCACAGGATACTAGATGAGGAGGAATTACAGACAGAAACCTCAAACGTCACGATCTGATAGTCACTGGATTCCCTGGACCCTGAAGATCATCGGCCTTTCAATCTCGGAGAAATGTTTGCCCGAACTGGCAGCTAAAGATTTAAAACATCAGTGTGACTGAAAAAGCACCGACATACACACACACACACACCCGAGTGAGTGTGTTCCAGTGAACCAGTGAACTTACTGTGGAAAGAGCTTTAACCAGTTACACAGCCTGAAAATAAATCACAACATTCACAGCGGGGAGACACCATACCTGTGTTGTGTCTGTGGAGGAGGCTTCAACTGATTGTCCAATCTGAAGAGACACGAAACCCAAACCATGGAGAAACCGTGGAAATGTGGTGACTGTGGGAAGGGATTCCGAGCCCCATCAGAGCTGGAAACGCACCGACGCATTCACACTGGGGAGAGGCCGTTCTCCTGCTCCCAGTGTGGGAAAGGATTTACTGAAGTATACACCCTGCAGACACACCAGCGAGTTCACACTGGGGAGAAGCCATTCGCCTGCTCTCAGTGTGGGAAAGGATTTTGTGATTCGTCTCGCCTATTGAGACACCAGCGAATTCACACCGGGGAAGAGGCCATTCACCTGCTCTCAGTGTGGGAAAGGATTTAATCAATTATCCACCCTACAGAAACACCAGCGAGTTCACACTGGGGAGAGGCCGTTCTCCTGCCAGTGTGGGAAAGGATTCACTGAAGTATACAGCCTGCAGTCACACCAGCGAGTTCACACCGGGGAGAGGCCATTCACCTGCTCTCAGTGTGGGAAAGGATTTTGTGATTCGTCCCGCCTATTGAGACACCAGCGAATTCACACAGGGGAGAGGCCATTTACCTGTTCTCAGTGTGGGAAGGGATTCACTCAGTTATCTCACCTGCAGTCACACCAGCGAGTTCATACCGGGGAGAGGCCATTCACCTGTTCCCAGTGTGGAAAAGGATTTTGTGATTCATCTCGCCTATTGAGACATCAGTTAATTCACACCGGGGAGAGGCCGTTCATCTGCACGCAGTGTGGGAAAGGATTTACTGAACTGTGTAGTTTGGAGAAACACCAGCGAGTTCACACTGGCGAGAGGCCATTCACCTGCTCTCAGTGTGGGAAGGGATTCACTCAGTTATCTCACCTTCGGAGACACCAGCCAGTTCACACTGGGGAGAGGCCATTCACCTGCTCTCAGTGTGGGAAGGGATTCACTCGGTTATCTCACCTGCAGAGACACCAGCGAGTTCACACTGGGGAGAGGCTGCTCTCAGTGTGGGAAGGGATTCACTCGGTTATCCAACCTGCGGACACACCAGCGAGTTCACACTGGGGAGAGGTCGTTCACCTCTCACTGTGAGACGGGATTGCCTGTTTCATCGGACCTGCTGTGATACCAACAATTTCACAATTGATTACAGAGGTTGGATTCGGCTGTGATTGTTTCTGCTCTACAGCCAGGACTGCATTTTGTTCATTCTGACAGGTGGTCAGTGGGGATGGTCGGAGGGTTTCTTTCTGCTGGACTGGCCGGTCTCACCACTTTGCCTCCAGTGGGCTGATTCTCTCTGAGTCTTGTTGCTAATACCTGGCTTCAAATTGCACAAGGATCACAGAGTGAAAGGGTGTTTGGAAGTTTGAAGATATTTAGTTTCCATTTCTGTTTCAAACCTCTCAAAGCCACGTTTCCATGGAGCTGGACCCTGGTGGTTACAAGGTTCTTTTGTTTAATTTATCTGGGTGTTCCTCACAGAAGACACCTATCAGGGTATGAGGGGCAAGTTGTCTGAGGTGGACTGGTAAACTGATTGGTACAGGGAATACCTAATATTTAAGGGGGTTGGTTTGCTCAGTTGGCTGGATGACTGTTTGTGATGCAGAGCAAAGCCAACAGTGAGGATTCAACTCCCATATTGGCTGACTTTATTCATGAAGGCTCCACCTTCTCAATCAGGCCCCTCGCCTGAGGTTTGCTGACCCTTGGGTTAAATCACCTCCAGTCAGTTCTCTCTCGGTCAAAGAGGAGAGCAGCCTATGGCCCTCTGTGATTTTTGCGACTTTTATTTCACATTATTATGGGCCAGGGTTGAGAGAACATCAAAGTTTGTTTTTCCTCTGGAAGGTAACTCAACAATGTATCCCAATTTTTAAGAACATCCTTGTTTTCCAATTTAATTTGAGGGATGACAAACCTTTCAAAGTACCTTTTAAGCATATTCACATGACACGCGGTGAGTTTTCCTTCTATCTGGTGTTCTTACCACATAATTCACCTCACTTAATTTCCTTTCAATCTGATAAGGTCCACAAAACCTTGCTTTTAAAGGTTCACCTACCACTGGTAACAATACCAAAACTTTATCTCCACTGGCAAAACTACAAACTTTTGCTTTCTTGTCCGCTACCCGTTTCATCACATTTTGTGCAACTTTGAAATGCTGTTTAGCCAATTCCCCTGCTCTATTTAATCATTCCCTAAAATTTGACACGTAATCCAATAATGTAAGTTCCGATTGCTCACTCACCAATTTTTCCTTAATCAATTTAAGTGGCCCTCTTACCTAGTGATCAAAAATTAATTCAAAAGGACTGAATTTGGTTGACTCATTAGGTGCAAATTGCAAACAGTACGAATGGAATTCCTTTGTCCCAATCCTCTGGATAATCGTGACAATAAGCCCTCAACATTGTCTCTAATGTCTGATGCCACCTTTCTAAGGCTCCCTGTGATTCTGGATGGTACGCAATTGATTTAAATTGTTTTATTCCTAAGCAATCCATAACTTCTTTGAATAACCTTATGGTAAAATTTGATCTATGATCCAATAGTATTTCTGTGGGTAGTCCATATCTAGTAAATAATTTAAGTAACTCCTCCACAATCTTTCTAGCTGTAATATTGTGTACTGGAATGGCCTCTGGGAACATAGTAGACACATCCATTATAGTCAAAAGATATTGATTCCCACTTTTCATTTTAGGAAACGGTCCTACGCAATCAATTAAGACCCTTGTAAAATGTTCCTCAAATGCTGGAATGGGTATTAAGGGCGCTGGTTTTATCACTGCTTGAGGTTTCTCTATCACTTGGCATGTGTGATATGGTCGACAAAATTTAACTACATCTTTCTGCAGTCCAGGCGAATAAAAATGTTTTTGGATTTTAGCTTGAGTTTTCCTTACTCCCAAATGACCTCCCACTGGTTCCTCATGTGCTACTCACAACATCTCCTTTCTATACCCATCTGCCCACTTTTCATCCGCCTGTAGATGCAAAGGTCTCCATTTTCTCATCAAGACATCTTTTTTACGGTAATAACACTCTAGTATACACTCAGATTCCTCTTCCGTGTGTGCTTTCTGATACGTCCGTTTTATTTCTAAATCTTTCTGTTGTAACTCTGCCAATTTTTCTGAACTAAAAATATCCGCCTCATCCTCCACCTGTTCTTGTTCTTTTCCAACCATCTGATCAAAAATCGTTTCCGATAATTGAACTTGGACTTTATCTTCACTCTTTGATTTCTCCTCTTGTCTTAACCTGTGACTTTGCGACCTCGATACTACACAATTCGGGAAAAATCCAAGAATATTCGTCCTTCAACACTTCAGTTGTCTGATTTTCCACTGGCTTATCAATCACAGTTGGCTTATCAATCACTCCCACCTCCAATCCAGCTATATCATTACCCAAGATAAACTGTATTCCTGGACAAGATAGTTTCTCTTGCTCTTACTACCCCTTCACCACTCTTCACTGGACCTTACCTTATATAATGGAACACTACACTTCTCACTCTGAATTCCACATATTACCACCTTTTCTGGCAATATTCTTCCCAAACTACATAACTCCTCATCTCTTACCATTAAAGATTGACTAGCTCCAGTATCTCTTAAAATTGTGACTTCTTTACCTGCTCCTCCTGATACACATGAGTAAACTTTTCCCACACAAAGTAAATTCTTTAAAGAGATCTGGCACCTTCTTATCAATCACCTCTTGATCAGGCTGTACAATCTTTTGCACCTCCTTCGCTTCACTTGGTCTTTCCTTTCCCACTTGAACAAACCCCTGTCTTGTCCTGTTTTACCACATCAGCCTTCCCCATGCTTTTCTTCAACCACCAACACTGTGACGTTATGTGGCCTAGTTTATTACAGTGAAAACATTTGAAACTTTTCATTTCTCTTCCACGTATCCTTTAATCTGAGGTACACTCTCCTTATTATCTCCCATCAGATCTCCTTTACCTCTACCACTTGAGTATTTCTCTTTTCCCCAGTTTCTATCCTTCACCGGCTGAAAGTGATGTCGGAAACCAAGCTTCGACTTATGAACTAATTTATAATCATCTGCCATTTCTGCTGCTAACCTCGCAGTTTTAACCCTCTGCTCTTCCACATGAGTTCTCACTACATCAGGAATTGGATTTTTAAACTCTTCCAAAGGTATAATTTCTCTGAGAGCTTCATACATTTGGTCTATTTGCATCCACCTATAAAAAAGTACTCTGTTTGATCCTTTCAAACTCCATCTATGTTTGACCAGGTTCTTTCCTTAAATTTCTAAACCTTGTGTAGGCTTCAGGCACTAGTTCACATGCATTAAAGATGGATTTTTGCATCTCCTCATATGTCCCAGATACCTCCTCGAATAGTGATGCAAACAGTTCACTAGTCCTACCTACCAGCTTTGTTTGAATCAGTAATACCCACATGTCCTGTGGCCATTTCATTTGTTTAGCCACCTTCTCAAATGAAATGAAAAAGATTTCTACCTCCTTCTCATCAAATCTTGGCAATGCTTGGATATATTTAAATAGACCCCCACCAAGCCTTCGACTAAGACTCTTTCTCTTTGTCCTCATCACCATCCTCCAACTGTATGTTTCCCTTTACACCCGCCAATTTTAACTGACTCATGTTTCATGGCCATTTTCTTAAGTTCAAACTCCCTCTCTTCCCTGTCCTCTCTTTTCCTTTTTGTTCTGCTGGGGCTATTCTTTATTTGTTTCTTTCTTCTCTCTCCTTTTCCCCGATCTGTATCTCCCTTTCTCTCTATTTTTCTCTCAATTCGTATTCAAGCTGCTTTAATCCTTTTTCATGTTCAAGTTGCTTGATTTGTAACTGGATTGTTGCCATTTCTACGGAGTCAGACTGTATCTCAGGCGGTTTTAAATGCTCAGCTAGCGCCATAAGTATCTCTTCTTGTAGTGTGCTGTCAGGTAACGCTAACTGCAATGTTTTTGCCAAATCTAAAAAGCCTTTAAGTCTCTGTTCATAAGGTACTGCGTGTGACCTTCTCCACCCCCAAAAACGTCCGAGCCTCTGAAAGAGCCATTGTCCACAACACACTCCCTACGGAGTAGAATTCCACACAAATATGCTCGTCCCTCACTGTCTTTGAATTCACTATGCCAACCCAATCACAAAAGATAGACTTTTATCCCGGACTAGCCCCTAATTTATTATGGGTCAGGGTTTAGAGAACACCAAAGTATACCATGGAGTTCATCTGACCCACAACTTTAAATAGATTTTGGTTATGGGTAGCACGAGGGCCCACTTTACAGGTGTGATGTAACAGAGAGCTAAAGTATGTTTAAAACAAAACAATGTTTATTCTATGAATTCAGTTAACATTTTATAAACACACAGTAAACAGTTTATCAACTACCAATGCTGACCCCCCACAAAAGATACAGTATTCTATAGATAACCCTTGATAAATTTCCAAACAACATCCACAAGTTAAAACCTTCTAAAATAAAGACAAGTGATCTTTAGATTGCAGAGAGATCACAACATCTTCTTGCTGTGAATGCAACTCTTCACCTCTGAAACAAAACCAAAAACACAGTGCAGCTTCCAGCTCAAAAACAAAAGTGAAAGACAGACAGCCCAGCTCCACCCACACACTGACATCACTGCAACTATTTGATAAACACTCATTTGTTAAAGGTACATCCACCTGACAACATGTATACAACAAATATAGATTCCGTCAAGGAATAAAAATCCAACAGGAAAAGTGATGTAACCGTGGCGTGGAGAACAAGAACAGTTAAAGATTCATGAGATCCATTAGAATTTAGCAAAGGAGGACCAAGAAACTGATGAGAGCAAACTGGCGAGAAACATAAAAAACGACTGGAAAAGTTTCTACAGGAATGTGAAATGGAAAAGATTAGCAAAGACCAATGTGGGTCCATTCCAGGCAGAGACAGGAGAGTTTATAATGGGGAGTAAGGAAATGGCAGAGAAACTAAACAATGTGCGTCTGTCTTCACAGAGGAAGATACAGAAACTGTCCCCAAAATACCAGAGAACCAAGGGACTGGCAGAGATTAGTATTGGTGGAAAAAGTCATACTGGAGAAATTAATGGGGTTGAAAGTTAATAAAACCCCAAAAGCTGATGATTTACATCCCAGAGTGTTGAACGAGGTGGCTGTAGAGATCTCTATCCCTCATTCTAAATTCTCCTGACTCCATCTGTAATGGACAAACCTTTGTCTGAGACAAACCTTTCCTTTTTATGTAGCCATAGAAACTTTTCCAATCCATTTTTATGTATTGTGCCAGTTCACATTCTATTCTGTGGCCAACTAAAATGGTGTCCAGCAAGGCATGCTGGGAAAAGTGGCCATGTTTTATGCACAGGCAGGCTTCAGAACAGATCAAACAAAGTTGCAGCAAAAGGGTTTGCAGACTTCAAAAGATTTTACAGGTTTATGCAAATAACATAAGCAAATGGCCATCCCAGGAACAATAGAATTGTCCTGTCATTCACGCTTCTTTACCAGACACAGCGGCACCTAAATTCCTTTGGAAAGCCTACCTGCCCCGAACACTTCCAGGCATGGTCACTGAGTGCCTACCCCAAAATTGACCTGGCAGCCTCTGATTGGACTGGATCGATCAGGCTGATTGATCCCTCATCAATTGATTGACAAATGACCAAGAGACCACCCTCCAAAGGGGAAGAAATTCAAGCAGGTTTAAAAGGTTCTGCACAACTTTAGAATCTCTGCAGCAATAACCAACAACGGTGACTTCCACTGGTCGGCGAAGTAGACCATCACCCGACCAACTGAAGGAGGACCAGAGCCAGGGACAGACCAGACCAAGGACTGAACATTGAGGACCACAAGATTCGGGATACAGATAAAGGCCAATATCTGGGACTTGCTAGTCACTTTGAAGTTAAGGTCTTGTGCATAACAGTTTGTAGTTTGACTCAAGTGTATGTGTGTGTGTGTGTGTGATCAATTACCAGTAACAATTGTGTGATAGTGAATAAATATTGAATCATTGTATGAAACAGTTTCATAGTCATTTGTCCGCCGTATATCGGTTAAGACACACTGTGGTTTAGGCAGGCACAACATTGGCATCACCAGAAGGGACGCGATTAGAAGTAACAATTGTTTCTCTAAAAATCCGGCAAACCTAATTAAAAATCAGAAACCACAGTATTTCTGTATTGGACAAATCGCTCATTTCGGGTTGTACTAACTGCATGCGTTATTAACAGGGAGAACAGGGTACATTCTGTTACTTTGTACACAAACTCAGAGGGATTGGGACAGGAAAATAGCCCATAAGCCGTACCCCTAGTCCAATCGACTCCCGACACCTTCCCTGTGGCCAGAGATGAGCGACTGGAGTTCGCAGGTAGCAAAGTGTCCCATATAGGAGAAAATTTGAGAATATATAAAGAGGAAAGGATGGCCCCTATGGGCAGAATTTTGTGAGAATACAGAGACAGGCCCCGGAGCAATAGGACAAGCCTCACGGTAGCATGGTGGTTAGCATCAATGCTTCACAGCTCCAGGGTCCCAGGTTCGATTCCCGGCTGGGTCACTGTCTATGTGGAGTCTGCACGTCCTCCCCGTCTGTGCGTGGGTTTCCTCCGGGTGCTCCGGTTTCCTCCCACAGTCCAAAGATGTGCGGGTTAGGTGGATTGGCCATGCTAAATTGCCCGTAGTGTAAGGTTAATGGGGGGATTGTTGGGTTACGGGTATACGGGTTGCGTGGGTTTAAGTAGGGTGATCATTGCTCGGCACAACATCGAGGGCCGAAGGGCCTGTTCTGTGCTGTACTGTTCTATGTTCTAAGCCTGTTGGGAGGACCTGAATAAAGCACCCGGAAAGCGTGCGCTCAAGTATGAGAAAGCGATAGCGGTAGTGTGCTGCTTGGCGCAACTAGTAGGAACCGAGGAGGTCCTAAAGACCGTCCGCGGACAGCTAGCTGAGAGTCAGGAGGAGATGAAGACATTAAAAAAAAGAAAGTCGGGAGGAGATAAAACATTAAAAGAAGAAAGTCCGGAGGAATTTTTTTTAAAAAAGCAATTGGCAGGAGGAAGTAAAGAAATTGAAAGGCGGCAGGCAGAAAGAGTTCACAAAATTAAAGGCACAGTAAGAAGTCTTACAACACCAGGTTAAAGTCCAACAGGTTTGTTTCAAACACGAGCTTTCGGAGCGCAGCTCCTTCCTCAGGTGAATGGCGAGGTATGTTCCAGAAACATTTATATAGACAAAGTCAGAGATGCTGGCACTGCTTGGAATGTGAGCATTTGCAGGTAATCAAATCATTACAGATCCAGGGAGAGGGATAATCACAGGTTAAAGAGGTGTGAATTGTCTCAAGCCCGAACAGTTGGTAGGATTTTGCAAGTCCAGGCCTGATGGTGGGGGGTGGATGTAATGTGACAGGCATCCAAGATCCCTGTTGAGGCCGCACTCATGCGTTCGGAACTTAGCTATAAGTTTTTGCTCGGCAATTCTGCGTTGTCGCGTGTCCTGAAGACCGCCTTGGAGAACGCTTACCCGGAGATGTTGGTCCGACTCCAGCAGACGGGCCTGAGCTCCTCTGGGAGGGAGTCCATTTGCCATGGACCGACCAGCAGTCCGGAACATTTAGCCCAGTTGATCCGAGCAGAAGACGCGGCGGAGTAGACAGGCACTCTCGCATCCTCCGCAGGTCACCAGGGTCAGTGAACATGAGGAGCACGTCGTCAGCGTCAGCCGAAAGGACCACCGACATGTCCGGTTCGTGCAGAACCAGCCCCGACAACCTCCTCCGCAGGAGGCGCAGGAAAGGCTCCACGCAGAGAGAATAAAGTTGGGCGGACAGGGGGCAGCCCTGACGCACTCATCTCCCAAAGCGAAGGGGCGCCGTCAGAGACCCTTTAACCTTAATCAGAAATTCCGAAGCAGCGTACAGTAATCGGATCCGGGTGACAGAATGCGACACAAACCCGAAAGCTCGCAGAGTCCCGAGCAAATACTCGTGCCCCACCCTGTTGAACACCTTCTCCTGGTCAAGAGACAGGAAGGCGCTCAACATACCAGTTCTCTGCTTTGGACTCGAGGAGCAGCCCCAGATTTCCCCAGCTGTCCAGGGCCAGCCGCACGCAGTCCCGGTAACCATGATGCTTTTCAAAAATGCACGGAGCTCCCCTGAGGGGATGAGGGCGCCCTCTGCCTCACTGCAGAGAGCATCTAAATCCTCCTCCTGGCCCGCCACTGAACAGCCTTCCTCCTCCGAGCAGTCACTGTCTGAGCCCGAGCCCCCCGCCACGTGGAGTGTGGCCGGCGCTGTGGGCCCACTGTCTATCCCTTGGCCCGAGTTGACCCAGGGCTGTTTTAGCACAGGGCTAAATAGCTGGCTTTTAAATCAGACAAAGGCAGGTCAGCAGCACGACTGAATTCTCGTATCAGTCTCCCCGAACAGGAGCCAGAATGTGGCGATTCAGAGCGTTCCACAGTAACTTCATTTGAAGCCTACTTGTGACAATAAGTGATTTTCATTTCATCCCACCCCCAGGATCATCCTCAGGCAGGTTCCCTGCAGCTCCCCCCACGATTCAGGGTCCGTAGATGGCGGCGGCTCGGACCCCGCCTTCGCCGTCGATGCCAGACCCCAGGAACAGCTCCGGGATGGAACATGGCATCATCTGCTTGGGTGTTGTGAGCGGGGAGCCTTCCTCGCCGTTGCCCGCCCATGACCCGAATATACAAGGACACTGGTGGCTGCCGCCAGTCCCAGGCGATGAACAAAAGGTGACCGAGGAGTAAAACTGGACTGGGCGGAACGAGCCCTCGGGGGTCACGTCTCTGCCCGGCCCCGGGGCTGCCTGATCAGTAGACGATGGCAGCTCAGGCGCTTTGGCGGCCTAGGAGACGCCTTGACCTTTTTAATGGAGCTGGGCGTCAGGGTGACGGGAATAAACACAGGAGACACCCAACCCCGCTCGCCTGGGGAGGGGGTAGCGAGATCCACCACCTCCTCCAGCCCGGACAGGCGGCAGGCTGATCTCGCTGCAGGGTCTCCACTGCTGGAGGACCCTCGGCAGCGCGCCGCCCCCTCCCCGCATTGGCCAGCCCCTGGGATTGTGGCAAGGTTGGAACAGCCTCCAGCCCGGGGACACTGGCTCCCCACCACCCTCCGGAGCCGGTGTGGAGGTCTCTCCAGGCACCTCAGGTTGTTACAAGGAGGAGGCGGTGTCCCATGGTGAGGCTGCAGCCTCTGAGTTGGTTGGGACAGACATGGGGTCAGTACCCATGATGGGACCAAGGTGTGGATGGGCCCGGTCTGACCACCGTGCCATCTTCTGTTTGGCCTTTTTAGGCCGCCACAGGTCTAGCCGAGGTTCCCTCTCCCCCCGCCAGCAGCCGCGGTGTTGTCAGGGGCCGGCTGCTAGGCAGACAAAGAGGTGGCAGAGGAGAGGGGAGGCAGTGCCAGCTGCGACTGCCCTGGGGTGGTGTTGGTGGCAGCCATTAGGGTGGGGCAATTCCTGCGAATATGCCCCAGCCCTCTGCAGGCATGGCACCGCAGGTCATCCGCAGACCAGAACACTTTACGGTCCTCCCCTTGGTGGGAGACCACAAAACCTCCCTCTGTGATCTCCTCCCGAGTCAGGCAGACAAAAATCTGATGCTGGAAGGAGTAGACATGGCGGAGGGAGGGGTCCCGCAGGCCGAGTGACAGCGGCGCCACTCTGGTCCTGACCTCCCCCAGTAGTTTGAGATGGGGGAGGAGGAGCTCGGTGGGGAGGTAGGGCGGCACGTTTGAAAGAACCACACATTCGGCGATGGCCTCCAGTGGGTCCACCACCATGTGTGTCCCGCTCACAGTGAGCCCCCTTTCCAGGACATAGTGGACCGTCTGCTCGGCCCGCAGGAAAAAGATGGCCTTGCCGTACATCCTGGAGGCGGCTACGATGGCCGAGGGGCCAAAGACCCCGGATCATCGCAAGGGTGCACACCTCGATGGTCATTGTGGGGTTGGGCATAACATTTGACCCTAAGTTGCCGTGTTCGTAGTCGGAAAGGCGAAGGGGGGGTCGCGGAGTCAACGGAAATGTCGAGGGGCTGCCGTCCCTGCATAGGTTCTTGGCCGCCCTGCATTTGGCAGAGTGGAGGATGCCCCTGGGGTACTGGCCATGCCCACCCCTGGTACGGTCCGGCTGTCTATCTAAGACCAGGGTAGTAGGGAAAGGGTGTGGGGAGGGGGGATGGACGTGGCACCACAACAGCAGGTGCCACAAGGGAAGGTGCTGCAGGGCAACAGCAGAGCGGGGCAGCGTTCTTCAGCCCTGGAGGGGCCTAAAACAATATCCCAGGCTGCCCCACACCCACCACAGACGGTGAAAGGCAGGCGGACGGCGCCCTTCAGCCCTGTGGGACGCAAAACAAAGCCCTTGGTCTTCACAACAGCCCCAGGTGGTCCCACCTCAGGCAGAGGGGCGGGAGGTCAGAGGGCAGCGTCTGCAGTCCCAGGTGGTCCCACTCCCACCTCAGGCAGAGGGGCGGGAGGACAGAGGGCAGCAGGGAGGGGGAGGGGCTGAGACAGGAAAATCACCTATCAGCCTGAGGCTGTGGCCGCTCTTACCATCTGTCATCGTCACAATACCCGGATGATTGACGGCAGGTTCTGACCAATAGGAGGAGGTGGCGGGACCAGACGACTGATGAGGGCAGCTGGTCCTCCAACCAATCTGAGTGAATGAGGGGTGGGGCCAGGCTGTGATTGAAGCATGCGCAGTATGGGTAATGGCGAAGGAGAAGGGTGTGTTTTTCAGATCGGAAATTGGTGAGACGTGATTAACAATATGGAGGGAGCGAGAGATCGTGGGGGTGGGTGGAAATGTTGTGTAAAGCTGCTGTGAGCCATAAACCGCGGAAAAAAGTTTCGGGACCCAGTTTGTACCGAGCGGAGCTGCAGCTCTTCATCTTCAGCTCGGGTTAACGGCCGCCATCTTTATTGGATGTAAATCAGGGCGCATGCGCGTTTCTCATCTTTGTCGGGGCGATGTCACAATGAGTGGGAGGGGCTTGTTCCCCATTGTTCAGAATGGAGACAACTTGTCCATCAAACTGGATTAGTCTTTGACTCCCAATGTCTTATTGATGCATGTCTTATTGATGCAAAGCGGTGGCAGAGATGGAAAGAAAAGGAAGCAAATCCTGCTCTCGGGATTTCAGTGTCTCATTGGACATCCTGCCCCATGTGTCCAAAGGTCTGCGGCTCTGTTCAGTCACATGAAGACCCAGGGCAGAAACTCACAACCCTGAGTCAACATCACCCTCAAATCAGGGGACTGCTGATGACGAGGGACAGTGTGCAGCTGGGGGTGATGTGTCGGGCAAGCTGGGTCTGCGAGGACTGCGTTTACTGTAGCAGTGAGAGACAGGCTTCCAACACTTGAAGAAATGCAACTCTATTTTATTGAACATAATTTAACTGTGGGTTGACACTATGCTGAGTTGACTGGAGACCTGAGGCTAACCTGACCAAACTATCTTACTACCACATGGTGGATGTTCTAGTTGTTGCTCACAGGCTCTGACTGTCTCAGAGGCTGCATCCCAAGAGAGCGGGAAAACTAGTGCCCTCTCGCTTTATCGTGGCTGTGTCCTGTCAGGCTGCTGTGTTCTGTGTGTTCATTGGTCATCCTGTGTGTCAATCAATGCCTGTCTGTGCACCATCATATACTTGTGTGTATATCATCCTGGATCAGGGAGCAGGAGGGGAGAATGTTGTGAATTTCTATTCTGGACTGACAGTGATTAATTTTGGAAACTCCTATATAGGGGATTAGTAGGGGAGGATTTACACCCAGCAAATTTAAACCAGGAGAAATGTTTATCTTTCCTGAATTACATTTCTGGACTGACGGTGATGCCTTTTTGTAAACTTATTTCACAGGGGCTTAGAAAGGGATTCGCAGACAGGAAACTCACAACCAATCCTCACATCAAATTCTGACAGCACCATTCGAGTTATCAGGACCTGGAGATTATCGACCTTTGTGTGTAAGCATTGAGTTACATATCATTATCACTCACTGTATAAAATGACTACCTCCTATCTCCCATGTAGATCTTGTTCACAATCTTAAATCTGTGTCCCTTTTACTTTTTATTAAAATAATTTTTATTCAAGTTTTTCAATAACAAATTTTCTCCCCACAATTTAAAACAAACAAGGTGTGTTTCCACACCAACACAAGAAAAGAACTCACCCCCCCAAAATAAATAATAACAAAAAACCAACAGCAATACAAGAAAGAAGAAAATAGCAACATAGCAAACCCACCGCTGCAAAAACAAACCCCCTAACCATCCCCAACCCCCCCCCCCCCAAGTTGCTGCTGAGACCGACCACTCTCTACCCCTTCGCCAGGAAGTTGAGAAAGGGCTGCCACCGTCGAAAGAACCCCTGTACCGACCCCCTCAGGGCAAACTTCATCCTCTCCAACTTGATGAACCCAGCCATGTCGTTGACCCAGGCCTCCGAACTCAGGGGCCGCATATCCCTCCACTGTAACAGAATCCTGCGCTGGGCTACTAGAGACGCAAAGGCCAGAATGCCGCCTCTCTCGTCTCCAGCACTCCCGGCTCCGAAGCTACCCCAAAGATCGCGATCCCCCAGCCCGGCCTGACCCTAGACCCAACCACTTCCGACAAAGTCCCCGCCACCCCCTTCCAAAACCACTCCAAGGCCGGACAAGCCCAGAACATATGGGTGTGGTTCGCAGGGCCTCCCAAACACCTCCCGCACCTGTCTTCCCCTCCGAAGAACTGGCTCATCCTTGCCCCTGTCATGTGAGCCCTATGCAGCACCATCAGCTGAATTAGGCTGAGCTGTGCGCAAGAGGAGGAGAAATTCACCCTCTCCAGGGCGTCCGACCACGTTCCATCTTCAATCTCTTCCCCTAGCTCTTCCTCCCATTTCACTTTGAGCTCTTCTACTGAGGCCTCCTCCTCCTCCTGCACCAGCTGGTAAATAGCCGAGATCTTTCCTTCACCGACTCACGTCCCCGAAAGCACCCTGTCCTGCACCCCCCTTGGTGGCAGCCGCGGAACCTCCGCCACCTGCCTCTTAACAAATGCCCTGACCTGCAGATACCTAAAAGCGTTCCCAGGGGGGAGGTTCCACTACCCCACCAGCTCATCCAGAGTCGCGAACTTCCCATCCAGGAAGAGGTCCACAAACTGCCTGATGCCTGCCCTGTGCCAACTCCCAAATCCCCCACACATTCTCCCCGGCGCAAAACGGTGATTACCCCGTATCGGGGCCCAAACTGAGGCCTTCACTTCCCCGCTATGCCGCCTCCACTGTCCCCAGATTTTAAGGGACACAACCACCACCGGACTCATAGAGTACTTTGCCGGGGGGAGTGGAAGTGGGGCCGTCACCAAAGCCCTGTGTCCCTTTTACAATCTACTAATGGGAACAGGTTTTAAAAATCTTTTGCTGGGTTTGCCATTGTTGTTTCTGGTGCCTGGGTCGATGCCGGGTGGTCCGCCTGGTTTCATTCCTTTTTCATGTTTTTGTTGTGGTTGAATCAGCTTGGACCAGTCCATTTAGGGTCCAGAACACAATTGAAGTCTCCTCCAAGAACCATTTGATCTGTATCTACGTCCGGCATGGATTGCAACAATTTTTTTTACAAATGTTTCTGTGAGAACCCCTCATGGAAAAAAAAAGATAGAGAAGCAGAATTAGGCCATTCAGCCCATTGAGTTTTTGAGTTTGCTCTGCCATTCGATCATGGCTGATATGTTTCTCATCCCCATTCATCTTGTATTGTAGCTCTCTTGAAATGAGTGCGAACATTACATTTGCCTTTCTAGCTGCCAACTTTCCTTTGTGTTTTGGGATGTGGGTGTCGGGGGCTGAGCCGGTATTTGTTGCCCATCCCTAATTGCCCTGGAACTGAGTGGCTTGCTGGGCCATTTCAGAGGGGGGCAGTTTGGGAGGATGGAAGGCTGAAGTGATTAAATGACAAAGGGGATAATGGTGCAAGACAAAACTGGGTGACAATGAGATAAGTAAATAATAAGAACAGAGAAGAAATAAAAGACAGGTCCAGGTGAGGTATAAATGGCAACAGCAGAACCATTACCAGCACCAACTGTCTAAAAATATCAGAGAGATGATTATAATCTGAAATTACTGAAATGAATGTTGTGTCTGGAAGGTCAGAAATTGCCTGATCCAGAATGAGGTTCTGTTCCTCGAGTTTCCTTTGAGCTTTATTAATAATAACCTTTTATTGTCACAAGCATGAAGTTACTGTGAAAAGCCCCTAGTCGCCACATTCCGGCGCCTGTTTGGGGAACAGGGTTAATTGGAGCAATGCAGTAGGCTGTGGACAGAGTGGGAGTTGGGCAGGGAATTAAAATATAAAATGATCAGAAGCTCAGGATTATGCTTGCAGACTGACTGGTGATGTTCCACAGTCACCCAATCCAGATTTAATCTCCTCAGTGTAGGGGAGACCAAATCGGGAGCAGTGAATACACAATAGTAGATAGCAAGAAGTACAAGTAAATTACTGTCACCTGGAAAGTGTGTTTGGAATCCTGGAATATGGGAAGGAAGGCGATGTGGTTGTTGCACCTGTTGTGTCTGCACAGAAATGGTTTACAGTGATGTTCATAAGAGCACAAGAAATGGAAGGGGGGGGTGGGGGGGGAGACCATATGGCTCATTGAGCCTCTGTAACCTGCTCGTTCAGGCATCATTCTGATATACTTTCCCGTATCTTCCCCAGTCCTTCCAGATCCATTTTATGATATGAATACATTAGCTCAACCTCCTGTGAACTAATTTAGTCTGGCCCAGTGTCACCGAGCTGAAATCCAGTCTTTCTCTGACACATTATTCTTAATGCCATAACTGACAGGTTATGAGTAAAAAAGTCAACTGTTTAGCAGTAATGGGAAGAGGAAAGTTTGTAGATGCTCTGCAGTGTTACAGACTCATTGGAACTGCTTATTCTGTCCCATCTTACATTCAGCTGACAGTAAAATGACTAAAATGCTGCAACATACAGGCATTTGGGGACAACGGTGAGTTTGCTGCTCAGATTAGTTAAAGTCTCCATATTGTAAAATGGATCTCGAAGGACTGGAGAAGATGCAGGAAAAAATATTTGAATTATGCCTGAACTGGCAGGTTATGCCCAGCAAGAAAGATTGGACAGGGCATCACCTTTTCTCTGGAAAAGGGAATGAAGGATGACCTGATCCTGTAAGATTATGAAAAGGTTTGATATGATAGACAAGTGGAAGATGTTTCCACTGGATGAGAATAAATATGAGTTAGTCATTAATTAATCTAATGTGCAGTTCAGGAGCATTTCAGAGGGAGATCACACACACACACTTCACATGTGGAAAGGGAGTTCCTCAGTTTTCCCACTAGTTAACACTCCAACTTTAAAAGCCCCAAACTATTTGATCCAATTTCAGCACATTGTTATGGACGAGGGGCAGTTTAACTGTTCTGTCCAGGAAGACAAAAATCACTGTTCACCTGAACCTGCTCAGACCCCAACACGTTGACATCTCACTGTCCGTGTTTGGTCTGTTGTCAATCACACCCAGGACAGAACTGTAGTGGATGGGCCTGTACTATTTAGGTGCCCTATTAATTTATTTAATACATTTGTTACCTTGGCACAATGGTACCAATCTGAATCGGTTCGCAAAGCATAATTTCTATCAGCAATATCGATTTCAATGGCGCAGTTATTACCCATCATGCGTTGTGGCTGGGAATGTGCTCTATCCACATTACATAAGTTCCTTGCACATGCGCAGAGTCCAGCTATGACTGGAGCATGCGCCAATCGGGCTGTGACTGGTGCATGCACAGTTCAGGTTGCTGCTGACGGTACGAGCAGCGGGGAAGGAGCAATGGAGCGACTTTCAGGATTGGAGCCGGTGGGTGGCCGGGGAGCAATAGAAGCTGTGGAGTGAGCCGGGAGGCTTCATAAATACCCCGTGGAGGCTTCAACTCCTGAGTAAAATGTTAACGGTCCCGTCTTAAACAGCACCGAACAGAGTGAGAGCTGAGCGGTGACAGGCCCGGGTTACCGGCCGCCATCTTTACAGAGGACAAGGTGCCACAGGGCGCATGCTCTGTGAGCCTGGACCGGATACCAACTCTCCCGGATTGACTGACTGGAGTCTCCGGGATTTTATTTTAATCATTTGTTGGGGTCACTGGCTGGGCCAACATTTATTGCCAATCCCTAATTTCCCTTCAACTGAGTGGCTTTCTCAGCCACCTCAAGGGCATTTAAAGAGTCAACCACATTGCTGTGGTTTGGAATCGTGTCGGCCAGACCAGGTAAGGATGGCAGGTTTTCTTTTCTATTCATTCACGGGATGTGGGTGACACTGGCTGGGCCAGCATTCACTGCCCAGCCCTAATTGCCCCTGAACTGAGTGCATCTCAGAGAGCATTTTAAGATGATTGCCCATGATACATTGCCCTTCGTGACCAAAAAAGGTTATATGGGGTTATTGGGTTACGGGTATAGGGTGGAGGAGAGGACTTAAGTAGGTCAGTGCAGACTCGATGGGCCGAATGGCCTCCTTCTGCGCTGTATGTTCTATGTGCCACCAGAAGCATTGTTACATTATCAATATTACTATTTGTGAAGCTCAAGATCTAATTTGCCTTATCAACTACTGTCTTAATATGTCTTGTAGATATACAAAGTCCCTCTTCACCGCTTCCTCTCTCCTCCCAAAGAGGCCATTTGGGTTTTTGTGACAATCCAGCAGTTTTCATGGTCACTTTTTCCCAATGCCGGCCCCACAAATGACCAGATTCATTCAGCTCAATTTCACAACCTGCCTTTGTGTTTTTGTGGGTTCTCTCTCACTCCCTATTTTCTGTTTTAAATGTTTCACAGGGTGTTCGAAGCGGAGGCTTCAAAGTCCGGAAACTCAAACCAAGCATCACATCAGGATCTGACAGACCTCAATTTATCATATCCTGAATATCAACTTTCTTTTAACATGGAAGGAAAAAGCATTGTTCACAGTGGGGAGAAACTGTACACGTGTTGTGTGTGTGGACGAGGGTTCACTCGATCATCAGGCCTCACAAGCCACAAATGCAGTCACACTGAGGAGAAACCGTGGAAATGTGCGGACTGTGGGAAAGGATTCACTTCCCCATCCAATCTGGAAACTCATCGACGCAGTCACACTGGGGAGAGACCATTCACCTGCTCAGAATGTGGGATGGGATTTACTATTTCAGCCAACCTGCTGAGACACCAGCGAGTTCACACTGGGGAGAGACCATTCACCTGCTCCAAGTGTGGGAAAGGATTCAGTGATTCATCCACCCTGCAGAAGCACCAGCGAGTTCACACTGGGGAGAGGCCATTCACCTGCTCAGAATGTGGGAAGGGATTTACTATTTCAGCCCACCTCTTGAGTCACCAGCGACTTCACACTGGGGAGAGGCCGTTCCAATGTCCAGACTGTGGGAAGTGCTATAAAAGTTCTGGGGAACTGATGAGCCATCAACGTGTTCACACTGATGAGAGACCGTTCAGATGCTCTCACTGCGGGACTGGTTTCAGTCGATCATCTAACCTCACTGTACATCAGCGAATTCACACTGGGGAGAAGCCATTTGCCTGTGCCAAGTGTGGGAAGGGATTCACTCAGCTATCCGCCCTGCAGAAGCACCAGCGAACCCACACTGGGGAGAGGCCATTTGCCTGCTCCATGTGTGGGAAGGGATTCATCTCTTCATCCCACCTGCTGAGACACCAACGAGGCCACAAACAACTACAGTGTTTGGATTTTGCTGTTCCTCACATTCAGGTCTGAACCATGTTCATTTGGGTCTCTTTGTGCTGATAAACTCTAGACCATTTACAGCGGCTAATATTCTGTGTAACAGTCAAATAAATTAGATTTGTGTTAAATACGCGGTGTGTTGAATCATTTTAATATCTCTGACACAAGTTAGTTCCTTTTGAAGTTCTCTCGCTCTCCCCTGTCTCTTCCATCCTCACCTCCAACAAGAAGTGTGAGGAGCTTGTGGAGCTTCATTGTGACTGAGATTGAGTCAATCCGATCAGCTGCCTCTGCTGCTTCCCTCCCTTCCACGAGCCCACCGGACCAAACTGTCTCGAAATGTCATCCTTACCCGAGCCCGGAACCCACATCTTTCTCTAGTTTCTCTCCCATCTTCCCTCTTGCCTGTCTTTCCCAGAACTCCCATGTTTGAATCCCTTCAATCAGGTCTCTGTCCTGTCACAGTAGTAAAATACAAGAGACAAACATAATCTCAATGAGAGTTTGGCTCAAGTTAGAATCAGATTTTGATGGGAAATGGAATGTCAAGTTTGTGTAATATGTGTACGTACCTTGTGAAATGAATTGCTTCTGTGTTCGGCATGAGATGGCCTTATCGCGGCCTTGGCTGTCTGAGAGCCTGTGAACTGTCCGTGGGAACGAAACACAGTAGTGGGATGAGTTACTCCTTCCTTGATAAAGAATTGCTATGCTATGCAACTAATGAGCTAACTGTGTGACTAATGATTGACAGAAATAATTATATGAAGGAGGGGTTTGGGGGGTTTTGTAAAATATATAGTTAACTGTAACTAAGAAAAAATTGTCTTCACTTGCTGTAACTCTGAAGTTACACTTGTGTAGCCCCACAGTAAATAAAAGGTTCTTTGAAGTCATCTGGTGTTCGACTGATGATTACCTCCGGACTGAAAATTTAGAATTATCACACGGTGGCCCTAACGGGAATCTCTGGTGCGTCGACAGAAGCAGACGGTGTAAGCGGCAGATCGCCTCCGGACCCGTGGGGAAAATAGGGCCCCCAAATGTGAGTATTTTTATCACTTTGGTTTTTCCCCTTCGCTGTCCCGGTCGCGAGCCTGTTCTACTGCCTGCTGCTGGAGATGTCCCTACGAGATTCAGGTCAGTCTGGCAAACCCCAGAATTTCAAAGAGCTTGGGTTAGAGTCCCTGAGGTTAGAGTCCTCTAAAGAGCTTGGGTTAGAGTCCCTGAGGTTAGAGTCCTCTAAAGAGCTTGGGTTAGAGTCCCTGAGGTTAAAATCTCTAAAGAGTTTGGGTTAGAGTCCCTGAGGTTCGCGTCCTCTAAAGAACAAGGGTTGGAGTCCCTAAGAAATAGTTAAAAGTGGTAAAGAGATATCGATGCCAACATGATCCTTGTTATTACCTGAAACCTTCGCGATAAAAGGTTCCTGTTAACTTTGTAAGGCGGGTGATATAGAATCTTTACGGTGTCACCTTCGAGCTGTTAATTGGCTTGTACAGAGCGCGATTACTCCGTGATTTAAATTATAATCCGCTGCAGATGCGGATAACTCTGCCTAATAACACATAAAACAGGGCAAAAACGTTGCGGACCCTGGCATAAAACATACACGTAATTTCCTTAATCAATTTAAAAACAGGGCAGGATAACCCTGTAATAAATTCAAAATTGGATTAGTGATCTAGGATCACTATTAAATTGTAATCGGAAGGACCGTCTGGCATCAGATAAAGGGTACAATGGGTAATACTTTAGATACAACTTTTGAAAGTGGCAGCACACTGCAAACACTGAACAATATCCATCTGAGCAGTTGAGACAATTATGGGGGGTATTGCACAAAAATTTAGGAGAATGAAAAATTTAGAAATTTAAATAGAAAAATGGCCACTGGGGGGGGGGAACAGGAATAGTTAAAACAGCCAAGGTCTTGAAAACGGAATGCACATATGGGAAAAGAACCAAGTCATTAGGCTATCCGCCTTGAATCTGTATATTAATCCATGTGAGTTTAAGCTTAAGTGGGATAAGGTGCTGTCAGGGACTGCGGAGTCCCTAGATCTTGTCTCCCAGAATTCTGACATAAACTGCTTTTTTACTGATAATCAGGCCCGCGTGTGAATATTTTCACCCCTAACATTTGGTGTAGTCTGGAAGGATGTTGCTATCACTCGGCAAGGCAGACGGACGGTGAGATAACATCCAACGAATCTGGTAACAAGGCTAAATGAGTAAAAGAGTCAGTTTAAAATTCCTCTTTTTTTTGTTTTTTGAAAAGCAAAATATTCTGGTTTAAAAAAAAACAATGATCAAAAATGGGTGTGATCTCTGTGGAACAGAGAAAACGAAAAAAACGAAACTGGCAAAACTACAGGCAGAAACTAGAGACTGTAGCCACTTGGCTCAAATTATTGCCGATTGCCCTCTTCCAGATACGTGCAACCCCAGCCGGAAAGCCACGACTGAGTCCCGCCAAAATTCTATACGTCAGACCCTCTCGCACTCCCTGGGATCAAGAAAACAATGACTACTGAAATGGCCAACTATGTGATAACCTTAATTAAGGTGTTGAAAGGCCTCCATTCACGGGTGTGAGCTGCTTATGAGGAAATACCTCCCTTCTGTCACTATTAAACCGGGAGAGTATCTCCTGATTTGTAATTGGATTAGGAAAGGACTGGGGAAAAATGCCTGAACCCACATCCATCATTGTAAGGCCTTGAAGTAACATGAAAAGTAACCTTTTTGTTTCCAAGCCCTAGGTTACTGTTCCACCCAGCCTGTAGGGTGAAGTACCTACTTATCACCGTAGTCCTGCTGGGACTCTTGGAGACAAATAGGGAGGCCAAGCAAAGAACCTGTGGAGGCAGCGGAAAATGAGTCCATCACCTGTGTCAAGACGACACTTTACGCTGCATCAACAACGCCCCGAGGAAGGAGGAATGTGACCCCAGTGGACGGATGTTCGACCTACGTGTGACAACCTCACCAAACCCTGACCTCCTTGATGGAAGAACTGAAGGAAGATTGCCCTGCCATCGGATTGGATGTAGATGGGACTATAGTTGCAAAAACAGGCATAGTACCGCCAGGACAAAAGTATAAGGGAGGGATGTGTTAGTGAAGTATAACCCTTCAAAGGACAAGGCAGAAAAGGGAATTACATATAAACACATATCTGGGCGGATCATGGGGGTCTTATCTGGTGCATTGATTAGTGATCCTGGGAGTGGTAACACTTATAATAATCATGCTTAGCTTCCTAATGAAATGCTTGTGCAAAAGTGTCAGTACAGCAGTAATTCCACAACAGTTAATACAGCAACATGAAGTGAGCCTAATGGATGAGAAAGAAGATGCAGAGGGAAGGAGGAAAATGATAGAAGTGCAGATAGAATGGGAAAGACTGAGACAAGTGGCTATAGATGAGAAGTTATCATGAAATGATAAAAGGGGGGAATGAGAATTTGGTTCAAGTTAGAATCAGAGCTTAATGGGAAATGGAATGAGAGATTGGTCAAGTTAAAAATCAGAGCTTGATGGGTAATGGGATGTCAAGCTTATATACGTGCATTGTGAAATGAATAGCTTCTGCGAGAAAGCGTTATCATGGCCTTGGCTGTCTGGAAAGCCTGTGAACCATCCGTGGGAGACTGTAACTGTTTGTGAGAACTACATTCCTCAGGACTGTCGATAAAAACTTGCTATACTATGAAACATACAAACTAATTATTATTAATGATGGCAAAAAATAATTACTTAAAGGAGGGGCGTAATGAGCTAATTGTATCACTAATGATTGAAAGGCTTGATGGGTTTTGTAAGAATATAGTCAACTGTAACTAAGCGAAATGTGCTTTTCACTTGAGTTACAGCTGTGTTGCAGCCCCACGGTAAATAAAAGGTTCTTTTAAGTTACCTGGTGTTCGACTGCTGATTACCCCTGGACTGCAAAAATTTAGTATTTTCATTTTCATGGCAAAAAACAAGAATTAAATTCATGATTATTCAGTAGTTAACATTGATTATCATTAGTGAATTGGTGTATTAGGTTATCATATTGCAAAGACTAGATCTTTATTTTTTTAAAATAACACGATCAACCAAAATGTTTCCAGAAACTGCAGAGCTATCAGAATTTCTTTGAAAAATAAATTACTTTTATAATTTTGAGAAGTTACAAGACATCATACTCTGGGCTAGTAATCCAGAGACCCAGGTTAATGCTCTGGGGATCTGGGATCGAATCTGCCGATGACATATTGAATTTGAATAAAAATCTCAAATTAAAAGTCGAATGATGACATTGTTGATTGTTGTAAAAACCCATCTGGTTCATAAATGTTCTTCAGGAAATCTGCTCTCCTTACATGGCCTGTCCTACACGTGACTCCAGATCCACAGCAATGTTGTGGTTGATTCGTAAGTGCCCTCTGAAATAGCATCAAAAGACAAGCAGTTCAAGGGCAATTGGAATGAGCAGTAAATGCTGGTCCAGCCAGTGACCCCCACCTCCCATGAATGAATAATTTTAAGGCGGCTCATTGTTCAATCTGAAGATTAGTAAGAAACTGTCTCTTTGATTGGATTTGATTTATTGTCACGTGTACCGAGGTAGTGAAAGGTTTTGTTCTGCGTACAGTCCAGAAAGATCGTTCCATACATGAAAAAACTCAGACATACGATAAATACACAATGTAAATACATAGACACAGATCCCAGGAGAAGCGTAGATAACTAGTGTATCTTGTATCAAATGTATCAATTACAAATTACTATTAATTAGCTACCAGTTTGTAACAGATGATTAAATAAGCAGTGATCTTTAATTGATTTACAATTAAATAATAATGAATCAGTAGTTATAGTAAAAGTTTGAGTTTTATTTGTTGTAAAAATGTAAAAGCTTAATTGTTGTGTATATAAAGAATGTGCATTGAGGATAAATATAGCAGCAAGAGAGACCTTCCAACTCTGATTAGCCTCAATGTTTGAAACTGTTTGAATAAGGAATTGTGCAGAATCAGGTAAAGGGCAGTGAAACAGTTCGATTGTATTCCTGTCAAAGGTAATGAGAGAAGGTGGTTTTCAGTAATTAAAGATCCAATTAAATTAAACTGGTGCCCAATTGACCAATGGTTATATTACCACAGGCCCAACTCTGACATGAGGTAATGGTCACTTTGGGGGTAAAAGTCGAGTTTCCAAAGGTCTTCCTTGCTGGCCAAGTACTGAAGACTCTCGAGGCCGAGTTCCAAGGAAATTAGTGTCAAAGAAGGAGCCAGGGTGGGTTACGCTTCCACAGACTGATCACTGCCATGAAGTTGTAAACGTCAATTTCTTCAAGTCAGTCAGTAAAGCTTTTCTTTAAAAAAACTCCTTTTTAAATTTACTGTTCAGAATTCTGCCTTTGATTTAATTGGTTAAAGTCATGTCCGAACCAAAGCAAATTTATTAATTGGGGATGTCTGAAATCAATTAATATCAGAAAGCATCAATCTTCAATTTAAAACCTCCACTTCTGTAGCACCTTTCATAACCACAGCATGTCCCAAAGAGCTTCTGAAGTGTCGTCACTGTTATAGGAAATGCAGCAGCCAATTTCCACAAAGCAACATGGCACAAACAGCAATGTGGCAATGTGCAGATGATCTGATTTTGGTGATGTTGATTTAAAAAAAAATACATTTTGTTAAGGTTTTGTAATTTTATAATAATAAGTGACAACAGTAAACAATGCAAATCCACATAAAACATCGTGCATAAATCATCTCCATCCCGAACAAGTCCCTCCTACCCTCAACAGAGAATAGCCTAACTACCCCCCTTTACGTTTTTTGCCTCTGCTGACAGTTAATTTTCTCTAAAGAAGTCGACAAACGGCTGCCACCTCCGGACGAACCCGAGCGTTGACCCTCTGAGGGTAAACTTGATTTTGCAAGTCTGAGAAATCCAGCCACGTCGCTAACCCAGATCTCTGATTCCGGGGGCTTCGAGTCCCTCCACGCTAGCAATATCCGTCTCCGGGCTACCAGGGAGGCAAAGGCCAAGACATCAGCCTCTCTCGCCCCCTGGACTGCCGACACTCCAAAATCCGGCATCTCTGGACTCGGCACCACCCATGTTTTTAGGGCCGTGGACATGACATCTGTAAAACCCTGCCAGAATCCCCCAAGCTTCAGGCAGGCCCAGAACATACGGACATGACTTGCTGTCCCCCCACCCCCCCCCCCTCTCCTCTACCCCAAGAAACCTGCTCATCCGGGCCACCGGCATGTGTGCCCGGTGAACGGGGCAGCACGGTGGCACAGTGGTTAGAATCGCTGCCTCACGGTGCCAAAGTCCCAGGTTCGATCCCGGCTCTGGGTCACTGTCTGTGTGGAGTTTGCACATTCTCCCCGTGTTTGCGTGAGTTTCGCCCCAACCCCAAGATGTGTAGACAAGGTGGATTGGCCACGCTAAATTGCCCCTTAATTGGAAAAAATAAATTTGGTACTCTTAAATTTTTTAAAAAATGTCTGCCCTGTGAACGACCATAAATTGTATCAGGCTGAGTCTGGCACATGATGAGGACGTATTGACTCTGCTCAAGGCATCCGCCCACAGACCGGCCTCTATCCCTCCCCAGAGCTCCTCTTCCCATTTGCCCTTTAGCTCCTCTATCTGAGTTTCCCCCGACTCCATGAGATCTTTGTAGATATCTGATACCTTTCCCTCTCCCACCTCTCATAACGTTTAAGAGGCTTCTGACTTTGGCCGTAAGTTGCCCGCCCTTCACAAACCCCGTCTGGTCTTCCCTTATCACCTCAGGGACACAGCCCTCTAGCCTTGAGGCCAATATGCTGGCCAACAGTTTGGCATCCACGTTCAATAGGAAGATTGGCCTATATGACCCGCATAGCTCAGGGTCCTTCTCGCCCTTCAGGATCGAGGCCTGTGACATTGTTGGGGGAAGGGCACCCTGCTCCCTTGCCTCATTAAATTCCCTCACCAGCAGCGGGCCCAGCATCTCCGAGAACTTCTTATAAAATTCAACTGGGTAGCTGTCCGATCCCGGGGCCTTACCCAATGCCTGGCCCCCAGCCCCTCTACTATTTCTTCAATTCCAATCGGGGCTCCCAACTCCTCCACCAGTCCTTCCTTCGGACATCAACTCACCCAGAAACTGCCTCATCCCCTCTACCCCAGCTGGGGTTCTGACTCCTATAACTTGCTAGAAAACTCCTTAAACACCCTGTTCACCCCTGCTGGGTGCAAGACCGGGTTCCCACCTCTGCCCTTCACTCTTCCAAGCTCCCTGGCCGCCTCCCTTTTCCTCAGCTCGTGCGCTAGCATCGTACTGGCCTCACCATACTCGTATACCGCTCCCCCCTCGCCTTCCTCAGTTGCTCCTCCGCCTTCCCTCCAGATAACAGCTCAAACTCCATTTGTAGCCCCTGCCACTCCTTCAATAACCCCGCCTCCGGGGCCTCCGAATATGTCCTGTCCACCTGGAGTATTTCCCCAACTACCCTATCCCTCTCTGCTCGCTCCACCTTTTCCCTATGGGTCTGTATCGACATTAACTCCCCCCTAACCACTGCCTTCAGCGCTTCCCAAACCGTTGCTGCCGAGACATCCCCCGTGTCATTTATTTCCAAATAGTTCTGGATAGATTCCCTCACCCACCCGCACACCCACTCATCCGCCAACAGTCCCACACCCAACCTCCATTGCGCGCGCTGCCCTCTCTCCTTATTCACCTGTAAATCCACCCAATGTGGGGCATGGTCCGACAGAGCAATTGCCGAATATTCGGTATCAACCACCCCCACCAGCAGAACCACGCTCAGAATAAAGAAGTCGATCCGGCAGTACGCTTTGTGCACATGGGAGAAAAAAAGAAAATTCCTTCACTCTTGGCCGTCCGAACCTCCACGGGTCTACCCCCACCCCACAATTTACTCCATGAACCCCTTTAGTTCCTTCGCTACTGCTGGCACCCTCCCTGTCGTTGACCTCAACTCCCGCCACCTCACCATGATGAACTTGCCCCCACGCCCACCACTATTCTCCCTGCCTCAAATGCCACCCGTTTGTTGATCAGGATAGCGACCCCCCTAGTCTTAAGAGTCCAGCACTGAAATGAAATACTTGGCTGACCCATCCCTTCCTCAATCTGGTCTGATCTATTGCTCTCAGGTGTGACTCCTGTAACATTGCCACGTTCGCCTTCAATCCCTTCAAATGTGTGAACACGTGAGCTCTCTTAACCAGCCCATTCAGCCCTCTAACGTTCCATGTACTGATCACCCTTCTTAGGCCAGCCTCCAGCTCGCGTTCCTCACCTCCGTTGGTCCTCGACCTCCCCTTTTGTCTCTCAGCAACAGTTTCTCCTCTGTCAGAAGAGCAGCTCCCTCTTCCCGCTCCGCCCCACTCTTAGCAGCACAAGAATCCCAACCCCCCTTAACAAACTTACCACCTGCTCACCACCCCCTCCCCCACTGCACTTCCGTGATTTAGCCCACCTAGCCTGGTAACCCACCCATGACGCCAGACATCCTATCCCACCCCCCCTCGAACATACATATTCAAAACATCACAGTCCCCAATCAACACACAGCAGAAAAAATTCCTACACCATTTACCTACTGAAATAAAGTTAACTTACAAATCTAAGCAACGGCCTAAAAAACTGTTACACAGAGAGCACTGCATATACAGATCAAAACTAAAAAAACTTTAACAGAATCGATACCGCAATACCCTCCCCCAAATTTCAATGCCCTCACAATCCTGCCAGCCTTTTGTCTTTGATAAAGTCCATCGCTTCGTCCGGCGATTCAAGGTAAAGTTCTTGGCCCTCAAACGTGACCCACAGACGCATTGGGTATAACAACCCAAACTTCACTCCCTGCTTGAAGAGGGCCGATTTTACCCTATTGAATCCAGCTCGTCTTTTGGCCAGTTTCACGCCCAGGTCCTGGTAGATGCGCAGCTCACAGTTCTCCCACTTGCAGCTCAGTGTCTGCTTTGCCCACCGCAAAATCCGCTCCTTATCCAGGAACCGGTGCATTCGCACCCGGATCACAATTGGAGGTTCATTTTGCTCGCGGCTTCCTCGCAAGTGCTCTATCTACTTCCAAGGGTCGAGAAAACGCCCCATCTCCCATCAGCTTTTCCAGCATATATGTCACACATGCCCTTGCGTCCGACCCTTCACTGCCCTACAGGAGGCCGACAATCCTCAGGTTCTGTCTCTGGGACCTGTTCTCCAGCTCCTCCTGCAACTTTTTCTGGTGGTCCCTCATCAGCCCCACCTCCACCTCCAAAGCGGTTAAATGGTCGTCGTGCTCAGCCACCTTCTGGATCGCCGGTCTATGGCCTTCCAGTCCCTGTTCCACCCAATCAATCCTTGCCTTAATTAGGTTGCCTTCATTTGCTTGGTGAAGCTCTCCTGAATGAACTCCACCCGCAGTAACATTGACCACTGTGCCACCAAACCGGGATCCTGCGCCTCTGCCATGCTTTCCCGTGCTGCAGGTTCTACAGTCAGCTTCGCTGTTCAACTAATTCTTCTTGGACAACCATTTCTGGTCCACGGCTCCACATACTGGTGGGGGATTTCTCCTCACTGTCTCACTCTCCGCCGATGTTTCTAATAGAATTATGAAAAAAATCGGGAGAAAAGGTTCAAGAGGTCCGTCATGAGTGGGAGCTCCCAAATGCGCGACCTCCTACTCCATGGCCGCCACCAGAAGTCAAAACGATGAACATTTAGAGACAGTTTGGTCCGGTGGGCTCGTGGAAGGGAGGGAAGCAGCAGAGGCAGCTGATCGGATTGACTCAATCTCAGTCACAAAGAAGCTGCACAAGCTCCTCACACTTCTTGTTGGAGGTGAGGATGGAAGAGACAGGGGAGAGCGAGAGTACTTCAAAGGGAAATAACTTGTGTCAGAAATATAAAAAATTTTCAACACACTGCGGATTTAAAACAAATCTAATTTATTTGAATTTTTGCCAGAATATTAGCCCCTGTAAATGGGCTGGGGTTTGTTATCAGCAGAAAGAGACCCAAATGAACATGGTTCTGTCCTGAATGTAAGGAACAGCAAAATCCAATCACTGTGATTACTTGTGGCCTCGTTGGTGTCTCAGCAGGTGGGATGAAGTGATGAATCCCTGTCCACACTGGGAGCAGGTGAATGGTCTCTCCACAGTGTGAATTTGCTGGTGTGTGGACAGACTGGATGACTCAGTGAATCTCTTCCCACACTGGGAGCAGGCAAATGGTGTCTCCCCAGTGTGAATTCGCTGATGTACAGTGAGGTCAGATGATTTTCTGAACCCAGTCCCACAGTGAGAGCACCTGAACGGTCTCTCGTCAGTGTGAACACGTTGATGGCGCATCAGATCACGAGAACTTTTATAGCTCTTCCCACAGTCTGGACATTGGAAAGGTCTCTCATCAGTGTGAACTCGCTGGTGTGTCTGCAGGTCGGATGAGTCAGTGAATCCCTTCCCACACTTAGAGCAGCTGAATGGTCTCTCCCCAGTGTGAATTCGCTGGTGCTTCCGCAGGTGGGCGGACTGAATGAATCCCTTCCCACACTTGGAGCAGCTGAATGGTCTCTCCCCAGTGTGAACTCGCTGGTGTCTCCGCAGGGTGTTTGACTGAGTGAATCCCTTCCCACACTTGGGGCAGGTGAATGGTCTCTCCCCAGTGTGACTGCGTCGATGAGTTTCCAGCAGGGACGGGTAAGTGAACCCTTTCCCACAGTCCGCACATTTCCACGGTTCCTCCTCAGTGCGGCTGCATTTCTGTCTCATGGGGCCTGATGATGTGTATGGTTTCTCCCCACTGTGAACGATGCTTTTTCCTTCCATGTTCAAAATCCGCTGATATTCAGGATATGATAAATTGAGGGCTCTGTCAGATCCTAATGTGATGCTTGGTTTGAGTTTCCGGACTTTGAAGCCTCCCCTTCGAACACCCTGTGAAACTGATTGAAAACAGAAAATAGGGAGTGAGGGAGAACCCACAAAAACACAAAGGCAGATTGTGAATTGGGCTGAATGAATCTGGTCATTTGTGGGGCCGGCTCTGGGAAAAAGTGACCATGAAAACTGCTGGATTGTTATAAAAACCCAACTGGCCTCTTTGGGAGAAGTGAGAAAGAGGTGAAGAGAGATTTTGTACATCTACAAGTCATATTAATGAGAATAGATGGCAAAGCTAATTCGATCTGGAGCTTCATAAACAATAACCAAAGAGATAATGCTGGAACATCTCAGCACGTCTGGCAGCATCTGTAGGGAGAGAAAAGGTCTCATGTTGAGTCCAGATGGTCCTTTGTTTGGTCTTTTCTCTCCCTACAGATGCTGCCAGACCTACTGAGATGTTCCAGCATTTTCTCTTTGGCTTCAGATTCCAGCATCCGCAGTAATTTGCTTTTATTCATAAACAGTAATATTGATACCAAAACTATGCTTCTGGTGGCACGGTGATTAGCACTGCTGCCTCACGGCGCCAGGGACCCGGGTTCAATTCCGGCCTTGGTGACTGTGTGGAGTTTGCACTTTCCCCCATGTCTGTGTGGATTTCCAGCCAGTGCTCAGGTTTCCTCCAACAGTCTAAAGAAGGGAACGTTAGGTGGATTGGCCTTGATAAATTGCTTTTAGTGTCCAGGGATGTGCAGGTTAGGTGGGGCTATGGGGGTCACAGGGACAGGGTAGGAATGTTGGCCCAAACAAGTGCCCTTTCAGAGGATCAGTGCAGACTTGATGGGCCGAATGGCCTCCTTCTGCACTGTCGGAATTGTATGGTTCTATTTCTATTCCATGCATCTTTATAAAGCTCTGTCCACCACTCTTCAGGAAGGATGTGAAGATTCTTGAGGGGGTGCAGAGGAGATTTACCAGATTGGTTCCAGCAAAGGAGGTTGAGGGGAGATTTGATTCAGGTCCACAAGATTATGCCAGATAACCTCACACTTGTTTATAATGCCACAATCTTGCCCATTCACCTTGTCTGTCAATTTCTTCTTGCAATTTAATGCAATCATCTATGCTGTCTATGATGCCACCGAACTTTGTATCATCAGCAACTCAGAGAAACTGGTTTAGCACACTGGGCTAAATCATTGGTTTTTAAAGCAAACCAAGGCAGGCCAGAAGCACGGTTTAATTCCCGGACCAGCCTCCCCAAACAGGCGCCGGAATGGGGTGCTTTTCACAGTAATTTCATTTGAAGCCTACTTGTGACAATAAGCGATTTTCATTTAATTTCATTCACAGTGCAGAAAAGGCCCTTCGGTTCACCGAATTTGCACCGACACATGATAAACCTGACCCACCTACCTAATCCCATTTACCAGCACTTGGCTCATAGCTTTCGATGTTATGACGTGCCAGTCTTCATCCAGGCACTTTTTTTAGAGGATGTGAGGCAACCCGTCTCTATCACCCTCCGAAGTCAGTGCATTCCAGACCGTCGCCACCCTCTGGATAAAAATATTTTTCCTCAGTACCTGTGTCAATAAATCTAATGATGTGGAGATGCCGGCGTTGGACTGGGGTGAGCACAGTAAGAAGTCTTACAACACCAGGTTAAAGTCCAACAGGTTTGTTTCAAACACGAGCTTTCGGAGCACGGCTCCTTCTTCAGGTGAATCACCTGAAGAAGGAGCCGTGCTCCGAAAGCTCGTGTTTGAAACAAACCTGTTGGACTTTAACCTGGTGTTGTAAGACTTCTTACAATAAATCTAATCCCCACTCTCTGCTGGTTAGCCAATTCTCGATCCAAGCTAATATATTATCTCTCAACCCCGTGGGATTTTACGTTGATTATTATCTTGTGTGACACCTTATCAAACATATTCTGGGAGTCCAAATACATCTACAGGACCCCATTATCCACTTGGCTTGTTACATCTTCCAAGAACTGGAAGAAATGAATCAAACACAATCTACCCTTCGCAAAACCACGCTGACTCTGATGGATTGCAGTTTGACTTTCCAAATGTCCAGATACTGCTTCCTCAATAACGGATTCCAACAGTCTCCCAACAACAGGCTTTAAACTAACTAGTTTCCTACTTTCTGCCTTTTTGTCCTAATCCAGTGACATTGGAGAATTTCTCAGTGGAGCCTCATTCACAATCACTGAGACTAACTTTAGATTCAAGATTTTATTAATTTAATGGATTGGAGCCCATGTCCCCAGAACATGTTCCTGTCTCACTGGGTCAGTGTCTCTCCCCCCCTGGTCTCTATGAAGTTGTTTGTGGAGGGAAGCCGGAAGTGACGGACAGTGAGAGTGGAGAATCTTCATTGTTCGGCTCTGGGCCCCAGTGGGGTTTGTAAACACCGCCCCCCAACACTGACCGCTCACCTGACACCTCACAATGCTCGGACAATGATTGACGGTATCGCGAGACCAATAGGAATAGAGTGGGCGGGTCCGAGTGGACTGGTCCCCCAGCCAATCGGAGTGAATCAGGGGCGGGACTGGGCTGGGTGAAGCATGCGCATTGAGATTAATGGTGACGCGCAAAAGGTTGTTTCTCGGATCCACAATCCATGAAGGTGGGAATGGCGGGACGGAGGGAGACCTGGAACTCTTCGTAAACATGTTATATCAACCGAACATCTGACAAAATAACCTGCCGGTACCTGGCGATATGAGCGGAGGCTGCAGCTTTGTAACAGACGAGACTATGCGGCCGCCATTTTTATTTGGTGCTGGCAGCCGCACGCATGCGCACTCGGTATCATATTTGGAGCACTTGCGGCAGTGCGCACGCGCACCCACCATCTTTATTGGGGCACGAGCTGCAGAGCGCATGCTTAGTCGCCATCATTGTTGGGGGCAACATTTTAAAATGTGTTTTCATGACAGAATGTCCAGCAGACTGTTTCACTCTGAGTTACAAATTCTTATTTACGGGGCAGAATATATGTCGAGGGCAATGACAATAATTCTAATTTATATTGTGACTTGAACAGAATGTAATTTTTAAGACTTTCAGAGAAACGTTACAAAATAACAATTGACACTGAGCCACATGAGGAGATATTAGATTTTAAGGTGAATCTTAATGGAGGAAATTGAGTCAGAGTTAGAGAGTTTTAAGGAGGAAATTCCAGAAATTGAGGCCTTGGCAACTCCGTAATGGTGGAGAGATTAAAATCAGGAATTCTCAAGTGGCTGGAATTAAATGAGTGCAGAGATCTCAAAAGGATGTATGTGGAGGAGATTACAGTGATTTGGCTGATCACTACCATGGAGAAAAAGAATAATGAGATTTAAACTTTTTTGTGTCTTTTAAAAGGAAGCATTTGCAGATCAATGGGACAGGGGCTGGTGTGAGTAAGCACATGGGTAGCAGAGTTTGGGATGGGATGGAGGGGGTTGTTTAATGTTCGAGTCCGGCTGCGAGTGCGTTGGAATAATTTGTTTGAGAGGTTACAGAAGAATGGATGATGGTTTCTGCAGCAGATGAACAGAGACTAAGGTGGAGTTGAGCTATGTTCCTGAGGTGGCAATCTTGGTGACAGTGTGGGTATGTGGTCAAGAGCTCATCTCGGGGTGAAATATTTCACCAGGGTTGTGAACAGTCTGCCTTAGCCTCAGACGTTGGACAGGAATTGAATTGGTAACAAGGGGATGGAGCTTGTAGAGGGGATGAAAGGGAATGGGTTCAGTCTTCTCAATATCTAAATGGAGGAAAGTTCTGCTCATCCAGCACTGGATGTCGGACAAGATCGGACAGTGTGTGTCTTGGAAAGGAACTTGCAGATGGTGATGTTCACATATATCTGCTGTCCTGCTCCATCCAGGTGGTGGAGGTTAAGTATTTAGGAGATTCTGTCAAATTGTGATTCAGTTGTTGGTCCATTGCTTCCTATTATCCCCACTCCTTCCTCACTCTCTCTCCCTTTCCATCAATCTTTCAGATTCTCTCTCTCACTCACTTTTTCTCTTTCACTCTGTTTCTCACATAGAATTCTCTAGCCCAGAGGGTTGTGGATGTTAATAATAACATCCCCCCTCCCCCCCCCCCCTCCCTCCCCCCCCTCCCCCCCCCCCCCCTCCCCCCCCCCCCCTCCCTCCCCCCCCTCCCCCCCCCCCCCCTCCCTCCCCCCCCTCCCTCCCCCCCCCCTCCCCCCCCCCTCCCTCCCCCCCCCCCCCCCCCTCCCTCCCCCCCCCCCCCCTCCCCCCCCCCCCCTCCCCCCCCCCCCCCCCTCCCTCCCCCCCCCCTCCCCCCCCCCCCCCTCCCCCCCCCCCCCTCCCTCCCCCCCCCCCCCTCCCCCCCCCCCCCCCCCTCCCCCCCCCCCCCCCCCCCCCCCTCCCTCCCCCCCCTCCCTCCCCCCCCCTCCCTCCCTCCCCTCCCCGGTCCCCCAACCCCCCGCAGGCCCAGAGGGACAGTGAGAGTCCTAAACATTGTTGTACCATCTGATTGATATTTCATACGAGCCTTTTTCTGTTCCATAGAATCCTTTCAGTGCAGAACGAGGCCATTCGGCCAATCAAGTCTGCATGGACTCTCCAATACGGCACCCCACTCAGGACAACACCTCCACCCTATCCCCAGAAACCCACCTAACCTTTGGACACTCAGGGTCAATCTTTTAGAATGACCATTCCACCTAACCTGCGCTAACCACAGTCTTTTTTTTTTTTTTTTTTTTTAATTTTTTTTTTTAAATTTAGATTACCCAATTATTTTTTCCAATTAAGGGGCAATTTAGCGTGGCCAATCCACCTACTCTGCACATTTTTGGGTTGTGGGGGCGAAACCCACGCAGACACGGGGAGAATGTGCAAACTCCACACAGACAGTGACCCAGAGCCGGGATCGAACCTGGGACCTCAGCGCCGTGAGGCGGTTGTGCTAACCACTAGGCCACCGTGCTGCCCGCGCTAACCACAGTCTTTGGGCTGTGGGAGGAAACTGGAGCACCCGGAAGGAACCCACGCAGATACTGGGAGAAAGTGCAAACTCTACACAGTCACCCGAGGCTGGAATCAAAACCCCCTCCCTCTGATCTCCAGTCAGCCTCTGTTCGAATGAAAAGAGCCCCAGTTTCTCTAATCCCTTCTGGTAACTAAAGCCTCTCTTCCCTGGGGTCATCTCAGTGAATCTTTTCTACACCCTCTCCATGGCCTTGACATCCTTCCTGGTGTAAGATCCCCAAAACCTGATCTAATATTCCAACTGCAGTCTAACCAATGATTTGTACAGATTTACATGACCTCTGTCCTTTTGTACTCCACACTTAGAATTATAAAACCTTGGATCCCATGTGCTTTTTAAAAAACGTTGTCAACTTGTCCTCCCACATTTAAATATTTGTGTATCTGAACTCTTTTTAGGGTTAGGGAGATATTAACAAAACATGGCTGAAATACATTGACATCCAATGTCTGATATAATTTTATTTACAGCGCTGCAATAATACAGACAGTCAAATCCTTACATGGTTCTGGTCCTCAGTGAAATACTGAAATGATGAACTTTAGATATACTTCATATATTCCACAGGAAACAAATTACATTTGGTTTGTCCACATTGAGTCCTTTTTTTAAATTTAGAGTACCCAATTGTTTTTTTTTCAATTAAGGGGCAATTTACTGTGGCCAATCCACCTACCCATCACATCTTTGTGTTGTGGGGGTGAAACCCACGCAGACACAGGGAGAATGTGCAAACTCCACACGGACAGTGACCCAGGGCCGGGATCGAGCCTGGGTACTCAGCGTCATGAGGCAGCAGTGTTAACCACTGCGCCACCCCATCCACATTTAAATTTTATAAATTTTTACAGATGCACCACAGAAATGAAATGAAAAAATGAAAATCGCTTATTGTCACAAGTAGGCTTCAATGAAGTTACTGTGAAAAGCCCCTAGTCACCACATTCCGGCACCTGTCCGGGGAGGCTGGTACAGGAATCGAACCGTGCTGCTGGCCTGCTTGGTCTGCTTTAAAAGCCAGCGATTTAGCTGAGTGAGCTAAACCAGCCCCTGGTTTAAGCAACCTATCTTACTGCATCACACCTTGTATGGTAACTGATCAGCCCAAGACCGGATTAACCACACTAAATTGCCCCTTAGTGCTCAGAAAACATGCTTAAGGTTAGGTTAGGGTCGTTGGTATAGGGAATGGGAGTGGACTTTTATAATCTTTATTATTATTGTCACAAGTAGGCTTACATTACCACTGCAATGAAGTTACTGTCAAAGGCCCTAGTTGTCACATTCCGGCGCCGGTTGGGGTACTCTGTGGGAGAATCCAGAATGTCCAATCCACCTAGCAGCACGACTTTTGGGACTTGTGGGAGGAAACTGGAGCACCCGGAGGAAACCCACGCAAATACGGGGAGAACGTGCAGATTTCAATGTGGGTTTTGAGGAGAGATTTAGCCTGCTGCTGCTGAGTAGACTGAACACTGGTTCTGAAATACTGTCACACTGATCCAAATCCTCCCAGTCAATCCAGAGTTCAGATTTAAGTAGAATTATTTAAGTTAAAAAACTGGTCCCATTTAATTTATTTAAACTTGGGTCAGCAAACCCCGTCACACAAACTACAAGAGATAGTCTTTGAGATTAATTATTCCTTTAATGTCTGTGCTGTTCTGAATGTTGACAGTATTAACCTTCTCCTTAACATGCGCTTACCCTTCTTTAGGTTAATTCTAAAAATGTTTAACTAACTTGCTGGAGTTTTTTGAGGAGCTAACAAAAAGCGTTAATGAGGGTAATGCTGCAGATGTGGTGCACATGGACTTTCAAAAGGCATTTGATGCAATGCCACACAACAGACTTGTGAGCAAAGCTATAGCTCATGGAATAAAAGAGACAGGAGCAACATGGATACAATATTGGCCGAGTAATAGGAAACAGAGAGGACTGGTCAATGGATATTTTTTGGGTCTGGCGGAAGAGTTTAGTCATGTTCCCCAGAGGGTGGTATTGGGACACCTGCTTTTCTTGATATATATCAATGATCTAGACATTGGTGTACAGGGAACAATTTCAAAGTTTGCGGATGATACAAAACAAAAGTACTCAGTATCCTGGGATTTATTATTCTGTGGCACAGTGGTTAGCACTGCTGCCTCACAGCACCTGGGACCTGGGTTCAATACTAGCCTTGGGTGACTGCCTGTGTGGAGTTTGCATGTTCTTCCGTGTCTGCATGAGTTTTCTCTGGGTGCTGCGGTCCCCGCCCCCCCCCCCCCCCCCCAACAGTTCAAAGGTGTGTTGGTTAGGTGGAGTTACTTGGATAGGGATGGGAAGTGGGCCTAGGTAGGGTGCTCTTTCGGTGAGTCGGTGCGGACTTGATGGGCCGAATGGCCTCCTTCTGCTCTGTATGGATTCTATGATTAATAGGGGAATAGAGTAGACGAGCAAAGAGATTATGCTGAACTTATACAAGGAACTTGTTAGAACCATTCTTGGAAACTTCTTCTGCACTCTCTCCAATGTGTTCCCATCCTTTCTATGGAGTGGCGCCCAGAACTGTGCACAATATTCCAGTTGAGGTCTCAAAGGGCATGAACGGAGGTGAGGGAAACGAGAGAAAGAGGAGTTCAGGGCCTGGACAAAGGGGAATTTTAGAGGAGACTTGGCCCAGTGGGTGAGGGGAATTATCAACAGCAGAGAAAGCTGATTGAATGGACTCAATCTTAGTGACAAAGAAAAGCATGAGTTCCTCCTCCATGAGCACTTGTGGGGAGGTGAGGATGGAGGAGGCAGGGGAGAGGGAGAGACCTTCAAAAAGAATTGTTTACGTTGACAATATTAAGATTTAACACACAAATCTTTATTTTTACTTTTTCCAATTTAGTGGAGATTTTGCGTGGCCAATCCACCTACCCTGCACATCTTTGGGTTGTAGGAATGAAACCCACGCAGATACAGGTAGAAAAGGCAAACTCCACACCGACAATGCCCAGGGCCGCGATGAAAGCCGGGTTCTCGGCGCCGTGACTCAGCAGTGCTAACCACTGCGCCACCTTTCCACGGGCCACACACAAATCATTTAACACAAAGCTCATTTATTTGGCTTTTATCGAGAATATTAACCCCTATAACTGGCCGATGATCATGAAGTCCTCCAAGGGGCTGGAGGCAGAGGTAGCGGTCGCTATGGACATGGAGAAGGCGTTCGACCAGGTTGAATGGAATTATTTGTGGGAGTCCTGGGATGGTTTGGGCAGGGCTTTATTGACTGGGTTCGGTTGCTGTACCAGGCACCAGTGGCGAGTGTGCGGACGAACCGGGTGAGCTCGGACTACTTTAGCCTGCACCGGGGGGATAAGGTAGGGAATGTCCCCTCTCCCCACTGTTGTTTGACTTGGCTATAGAGCCATTGGCGATGGCGCTGAGAGCGTCAAAGGATTGGAAGGAGCTGGTCCGTGGGGGGCTGGGGGGGGGGGGGGGAGTGGAACACAGGGTCTCGTTATATGCAGATGACCTACTCCTATACAATTCTTTTTTTTTTAAATAATTTTTATTCAAAATTTTCATAAAATATCAACAACAAAAAGTAATTTTTTTTTACAAAGAACAGAAAAAATGAAGAAACAGTCCACCCCCCACCCCCGCGCATACACAAAGGAAGAGGTAAATTAACACCTGCCATTCGCACACAACACGCGCCCGCCCCTTCGACACCCCCCCACCACAGTGTGTACATAGAGAAAGAAAGAAATCAACGCCCCCCATTGGCACAGAACAAATATGCCCATCCCTTCGGTCCAAAACAACGAAACACCCCCCCCCCCTCCTCCCTCCCCCCGGTTGCTGCTGCTACTGGCCTTTTCCTATCGTTCTGCCAGGAAATACAGAAATGGCTGCCACCTCCCGAAAAACCCCTGCACTGATCCCCTTAGGGCAAATTTCACATTCTCTAATTTAATAAACCCCGCCATATCGTTGACCCAGGCCTCCACGCTTGGGGGCCTCGCATCCTTCCACTGAAGAAGAATCCTCCCCCGGGCTACTAGGCACGCAAAGGCCAGAACACCGGCCTCTTTCGCCTCCTGCACTCCCGGCTCCACTGCAACCCCAAAAATTGCGAGCCCCCAGCCCGGATTGACCCTGGATCCTACCACCCTCGACACCGTCCTCGCTATGCCCTTCCAAAATTCCCCCAGCGCTGGGCATTCCCAGAAACTATGAGCATGATTTACTGGGCTCCCTGAGCACCTAATACACCTGTCCTCACTCCCAAAGAACCGGCTCATCCTTGTCCCGGTCATGTGAGCCCTGTGTAGCACCTTAAACTGTATGAGGCCAAGCCTCACACAAGAAGAGAAGTTCACCCTTCCTAGGGCGTCCGCCCACATCCCCTCCTCAATCTCCTCACCCAGCTCCTCCTCCCATTTACCCTCCTACTCCTCAACCGAGGCCTCGTCTACCTCCTGCATCACCTGGTACGCTTCCGAGATCCTCCTGTCACCAACCCACACCCCCGAGAGCACCCTGTCCTGGACCCCACATGGTGGCAGTAGAGGGAACCCCGCCACCTGCCGCCTGCAAATGCCCTTACCTGCATGTACCTAAAGGCGCTCCCCGGGGGGAGCCCGAACTTCCCCTCCAGCACACCCAGGCTCGCAAACTTCCCGTCTACAAACAGGTCCCCCAACCTCCTGATACCTGCCCTGTGCCAACTCAGGAACCCGCCATCTATTCTCCCCGCAACAAACCGGTGGTTGCCCCATATCGGGGCCCTCATCAAGGCCCCCACCTCCCCCCTGTGCCGTCTCCTATACAATTCTGACCCATTAGCGGGCATGGGAGAGTTTATGCGGATCTTTGGGGAATTTGGCCGGTTCTCAGGATACAAATTGAACATGGGTTTTTGCGATCTGGTCGAGAGGGCAGGAGCTGGGGGAGCTGCCGTTTAAAGTGGTGGGAGGGAGTTTCCATTACTTGGGAATTAGGGTGGCACGGGGATTGGAGCAGGTACATAAATTAAATTTGACCCGGTTAGTTGAACAAATGAAGGAGGACGTTCAGAGGTGGGACATGCTCCCGTGGTGGGGAGGGAACAGTAAAAATGAGATTTTTGTTTATTTTCCATTTTCCAGTGCCTCCCTATTTTTATACCAAAGACCTTTTTAAAGCGGGTGAACAAGGTGTTTTCTGGTTTTGTGTGGGTGGGTAAAACCCCGCGAGTAAAGAGAAGTGTTGCTGAGCAGAGAGGGGGGGGGGGGGGGGGGGGGCTGGGCTGGCGCTGCCAAACTTGAGTAACTACTACTGGATGGCAAATATAGCCATGTTTAGGAAGTGGGTAGTGGGGGAGGGGTTGGTGTGGGAGCGGGTAGAGACACAAGGAAGGACACAAGTTTGGGGGCATTGGTAATGGCTCCTCTGCCATTCTCGCCGGCCCGGTACTCCACATGCCCAGTGGTACTGGCGGCCCTGAGAGTTTGGGGGCAGTGGCGGAAGCATATGGGAGTGGAGGGAGTGTCGGTGTGGGCATCAATTTGTGGCAACCACCAGTTAGTCCCGGGGAGCCTGGATGGGGAGTTTTGGAAGTGGCAGAGAGCAGGCATTGAGAGGCTGCGAGATCTATTTATTGATGGGAGCTTTCCATGTTTCGAGGATTTGGAGGCGGAGTTTGAATTGCCGGGAGAGAATGGGTTTCGATATCTGCAGATAAGGGATTTTGCGCTAAGGCAGGTTCCAACTTTTCCGCTTCTACGGCTACAGGGGATACAGGACCGGGTAGTTTTTAGAACGTAGGTGGGGGAGAGGAAGGTTTTGAAAATGTATAACAAACTTATGGAGTGAGAGGAAACCCAGATAGGTGAGCTAAAGCGTAAATGGGAAGATGAGCTGGGAGGGGAGATAGAGGTGGGTCTGTGGGAGGATGCGCTGAGCAGAGTCAACACGTCCTCATCATGTGCCAGGCTCAGCCTGATACAATTCAAGGCGGTTCACCGGGCACACATGACAGTGCTTCAATTTTCATTTCAGTGGCCCGGATGAGCATGTTTTTTGGGGTGGAGGACAGGTGTGTGAGGTGCACGGAAGGGCCCGCATTCCATGTTCACGCCAACTCCGGTTAGGGGATACTGGCAGGGATTAGCAGATGTCATGTCCAGGGTGCTAAAGACGAGGGAGGCGCCGGGTCCAGAGGTGGCAATTTACGGAGTGTTGGAAGACCCGGGAGTCCAGGGGGCGAGAGAGGCTGACGTTTTGGCTTTTGCCTCCTTGGTAAACCGGAGACAGATATTGTTAGCATGGAGGGATTCGAAGACCCCAAAATCAAAGGTCTGGGTTAGCGACAAAGCTGGGTTTCTCAGTCTTGAGAAAATGATGTTCGCCCCAAGAGGGTCAATGTTCGGGTTTGTTCGGAGGTGGCAGCCATTTATTGACTTCTTCGGAGAAACCTAAACTGTCAGTGGGTTCGATAAGGTGAGGGGGATAGGAGGGGAGTCAGGCTATTTTGTGTCTAGAGTAGGCAGGAGCTGTGGGAGAAGGAGGGATGTGTTACTCACTGAATTGTGTTTACATTTGTGTTGGTGTCGTTTGTTATAAAATCATAAATGCCTTCATAAAATGTTTTTTTTTAAAAAAGAGTATTGATAGGCAGAGGGATCTGGGTGTACAGGTACACAGGTCACTGAACGTGGGAGTACAGGTGGAGAAGGTCCTCAAGAAGACATACGACATGCATGCCTTCATCGGCCAGGGTATTGAGTTAAAAAATTGCCATGTTGCAACATTATAGAAACTTAGTTTAGCCGCAATTGGAATATAGTGGTCAATTCTGGTCGCCAGGCTACCAGAGGAATGTTGAGACTTTGGAGAAGATACAGAAAAGATTTACCAGATGTTGCCTGTTCTGGAGGGTATTAGCTATGAGAAGAGATTGGAGAAATCAGGTTTGTTCCCACTGGAACAACGGAGCTTGAGGAACGGCCTTATTGAAATCTACAAGATTATGAGGGGTATAGACAGAGTGGATAGTCAGAAACTTTTTCCCAAGGTGGAAGAGACAATTTCTAGGGGGCATAGGTTTAAGGTGCGAGGGGCAAGTTTTAAAGGAGATGTATGAGGTACGTTATTCTACACAGAGGGTGGTGAAAGCCTGGAACTCACTGTCGGGAGTGGTGGTGGAAGCAGGGACGATAGTGAGTTTTATGGGGCGTCTTGACGATAATATGAATAAGACGGGAATAGAGGAATGTGGTCACCAGAAGGGGAGGGGTTTTTAGTTCAGATGGGTGGCATGTTTGGAGGGCCTGTTCCTGTGCTGTACTTTTCTTTGTTCTTTATGACCATCAAACTGCATTAACCTTTGACCTGGGTAATTTGACATCCATGACCCTGGTTTGTAGAGACCCAGGTGCCTGATTGATGAAGCAGAACAATGGCAGATAAGGAAAGATAATGAAGCAAATTCTGCTCTCTGGATCCCACTGCCTGATGGGATGTCTTGCCCCATGTGTCCAAATATCTGCAGCTCTGTTCAGTCACATGAAGACCTGGGGCAGAAAAACATGACCCTGAGTAGACGCCATCCTCGAATCGAGCGACTGCTGATGACAAAAGGGTCAATGTGCAGCAGGAGGGGTCATCCTGGAGCAGGGAGCAGGAGCGGCCATCCTGGACCAGGGAGCAGGGGAGGTCATCCTGGAGCAGGGAGCAGGAGTGGTCATCCTGGACCAGGGAGCAGGAGGGGTCATCCTGGAGCAGGAGGGGTCATCCTGGAGCAGGGAGCAGGAGTGGTCATCCTGGAGCAGGGAGCAGGAGGGGTCATCCTGGAGCAGGGAGCAGGAGGGGTCATCCTGGACCAGGCAGCAGGAGGGGTCATCCTGGACCAGGGAGCAGGAGCGGTCATCCTGGACCAGGGAGCAGGAGCGGTCATCCTGGAGCAGGGAGCAGGAGCGGTCATCCTGGAGCTGGGAGCAGGAGCGGTCATCCTGGAGCAGGGAGCAGGAGCGGCCATCCTGGAGCAGGGAGCAGGAGCGGTCATCCTGGAGCAGGGAGCAGGAGCGGCCATCCTGGACCAGGGAGCAGGAGCGGTCATCCTGGAGCAGGGAGCAGGAGCGGTCATCCTGGAGCTGGGAGCAGGAGCGGTCATCCTGGACCAGGGAGCAGGAGCGGCCATCCTGGAGCAGGGAGCAGGAGCGGTCATCCTGGACCAGGGAGCAGGAGCGGTCATCCTGGAGCAGGGAGCAGGAGGGGTCATCCTGGAGCAGGAGCGGTCATCCTGGAGCAGGGAGCAGGAGCGGTCATCCTGGAGCAGGGAGCAGGAGCGGTCATCCTGGAGCAGGGAGCAGGAGCGGTCATCCTGGACCAGGCAGCAGGAGGGGTCATCCTGGAGCAGGGAGCAGGAGGGGTCATCCTGGACCAGGGAGCAGGAGGGGTCATCCTGGAGCAGGGAGCAGGAGCGGTCATCCTGGACCAGGCAGCAGGAGGGGTCATCCTGGAGCAGGGAGCAGGAGGGGTCATCCTGGAGCTGGGAGCAGGAGCGGCCATCCTGGAGCAGGGAGCAGGAGCAGTCATCGTGGAGCAGGCAGAGAGAATGCTGTGGGTTTCTACCCTGGACTGTGTGAAGGGGAAATAAATCGTACATGTTAAGGTTATGATATGATTTAAGAATGAGGTTTCAGTCTGAATAAAACACCAGAAAAGGGGTTACATATTGTTACAAAAATTCAAATTGAGCTTTGTAAAACTTTAAGCACAAGTCAGCAGAATTTGCAGCTGTGTTCTCACAAGGACAGCGAACTTCAATAACAAGGAACAGGAGGTAACGGCTGTCTCAGTAACAGATAGGGACAGTGGACAATAACAAGGAACAGGAGGTAACGGCTGTCTCAGTAACAGATAGGGACAGTGGACAATAACAAGGAACAGGAGGTAACGGCTGTCTCAGTAACAGATAGGGACAGTGGACAATAACAAGATAAGCGGTGCCTGCAAAGAGTAGGTGAAAGTGTGTGTTTATATATACCAGATTGAAACTTTAAACAATGACTGTGCATGTGTTCAATAAGTTAGAACTATGTGCCACTTTGTGTGAACAATAAAATTAGTTCAGCAAGATGCTTGTTGAGCTTTCTCTCGTAAATCTGCTCGGATATTCCTGTGAATCATTTGTTCGGAGAAGTTAACGGTGCCAGCTTGAGAACGATGACAACTGACAGTGAGGTTTCTGTTCATTTACAGGATACTGGAAGAGGAGGTTTAGCAGACGGGAAACTCAAACCAGACATCCCATGGCGATCTGACAGAGTCACTCGATTCATCAGAACCTGAATATCAGCAGCATCTGGGTGTGGAAGGTAAAAGGTTTGTCTGTTCTGTCTGTGAGGGAAGATTTCAGGTCTCAGTGTGACTGGAAAAGCCCCGAGATTCACAAACCCTGGTTAGACCAAACCTGGAGAACTGTGTTTAGTTCTGGGCAACAAACCTGAGGAAGGATAGAATGGCCTCAGAGGGACTGTAGCACAGATTTACCCGAGTGATATCTGAACCCCCCCGGGGTTAAATTACAAGGTGCAACAAAGGAAAGACTGTGTGGACTGTGCACATTCTCCCCAGTCTGCGTGGGTTTCCTCCGGGTGCTCCATTTGCCTCCCACAAACATGTGCAGGTTAGGTGGATTGGCCATGCTAAATTTTCCCTTTGTGTACAAAGGTAGTGTTATGGGAATAGGGTGGGAGAGTAAGCCTCGGTAGGGTGTTCTTTCAGAGGGACAGTACAGACTCGATGGACCGAATGGGCTCTTTCTGTACTGTAAGGATTTAAGGATTTCTTGGAAAGAGCCATAGAGTCATAATGGTACAGAGGAGGCCATTCCACCCATTGAGTCCGTGCCAGCTCTCCACAGCAATCCAGTCAGTCCCGTTCTCCTGCTCTATCCCGTGTCCTTGCAGGTTTATTTCCCTCGTGTCTCTCCAATGTTGTTCAAAATCATTCATCGTGCCTATTTCCACCCCCTCGTGGGCAGCAGGTTTTGGGTCATTATCACTCACTGTGTAAAAATATTCTCCCTCACATCCCCGTCTATCTCTTATCCAAAAATGTAAATCTCTGTCCCAGATTTTTTTTGTCTACCTGATCCAAACCCGTCAGAATCTTGAGAACCTTTACCAAATCTCCCCTCAGCTTCTCTTGCTCCAACTATTCTGGTAAGTCTGTAACTTCTCAAGAATCTTCACATCTTTCCTAAAGTCTAGTGACCAAATCTGGACACAATACTGGAGATGTGACCTAACCAGAGCTTTAGAAAGATTCAGCATAACTTCCCGGTTTTTGTATCAGTTTTCCTGCTTATGAAGCTCAACACCCCATTGGCTTTACTAACTAATCTCTCAATATGTCTTGCAGATATACAAAATCCTTTTCCTTTACTTGCCACCTCTATCTCTCTCCTTTCTGAGAGGCCAGAGTCCTGTGTAGGTCCAGACCAAGTGGAAGGTTCCCTCCCTGGTGGATATTAGCGAATCAGTTGAGTTTTCACAATAATCCAGTAACTTTCATCATCACTTCTTCCTGGTCTCCGGTAGCACGGTGGTTAGCACTGTTGCTTGACAGCTCCGGGGTCCCAGCTTCAATTCCCGGCTTGGGTCACTGTCTGTGCGGAGTCTGCACTTTCTCCCTGTGTCTGTGTGGGTGTCCTCCAGGTGCTCCAGTTTCCTCCCACAGTCCAAAGATGTGCAGCTCAGGTGGATTGGCCATGATAAATTGCCCTGAGTGACCAAAAAGGTTGGGTGGGGTTACTGGGATAGAGTGGAGGTGTGAAGCAACAGAAAAGTATATTTAGCCTTCAGAGAGCAAGTCTGCAACAATTTGAAATGAATTCCAGGATCTCTGATCAATCCGATATCCATTCATGTGTTTGCAGACAGGAAGCAGGTGAATATCCTCTCTCCACTTTGTAATTGACAAGTTTACAGTTGTGATGATGATCAAATCCTTTAACACACACACACATACACACCCTCTGTGCAGTGTGAACTCACTGACGACATAGAAGTTTAAACGACTGAGTGAATCGCTTCCCACACACGGAGCAGGTGAACAGTCTCAGCCCAGTGGGAACTTGCTGGTGTATCCACAGATTGGATGATTAATGAATCCAATCTCGCGTCATATCACTGCGCAACCTTTCCCCAGTATGAACAATTTGATGATTGATCAGGTCAGTTGAAACATTTCCACACATGGAGAGAGTGAATGACTGTCCAACAGGCGACTGTGTGATTGAGTGAATCCCTCCACACACAGAGCAGGTATTCAGCCTTTCCTCAGTATGAACTCACTGGTGTCTCAGAAGGGTGTATGTCTGATATACTCTCTACTCACACAGGGCATCAGACAGCCCCTCCCCGTTGTGAGTGTGCTGGTGTGTCAGCAGGTTGGATAACTGAGTGAATCCCTTCCCACACTGAGAGCAGCTGAACGGCCTCTCCCCAGTGTGAAGTCGCTGGTGTGTCAGCAGGTAGGATGAGGTAGTGAATCCTTTACCACACACAGGGCGGGTGAATGGTCTCTCCCCAGTGTAAATACGCTGATGTACAGTGAGATCAGATGATCGCCTGAACCCAGTCCTACAATCAGAGCACCTAAACGGTCTCTCGTCAGTGTGAACATGTTGATGGGACATCAGTTCCTCAGAATTTATATAGCACTTCCCAGAGTCTGGACATTTAAAAGGTCTGTCCTCACTGTGAACTCGCTGGTGTCTCAGCAGGTTGGATGATCGAGCAAATCCCTTCCCACATTTGGGGCAGGTGAACACCCTCTCCCCAGTGTGAATTCGGTGGTGGGATGAACAAGTGAATCTCTTCCCACACCAGGAGCAGCTGAATGGTCTCTCCCCAGTGTGAATTCAGTGGTATGATGAACAAGTGAATCTCTTCCCACACCAGGAGCAGCAGAATGGCCTCTCCCCAGTGTGAGTGCGCTGATGGGTCAGCAGTTGTGATGAGGCACTGAATCGCTTCCCACACTCACTGCAGGGGAACAGCCTCTCCCCAGTGTGAGTTCGCTGGTGTTCCAGAAGACTATATCTCTGAGTGAATCTCTTCCCACAGTCAGAGCAGGTGAACGGCCGCTCCCCAGTGTGAATGGACTGGTGTCTCTGGAGGTTGTGTGAGTGACTAAATCGCTTCCCACACTTGGAGCAGGTGAATGGTCTCTCCCCAGTGTGAATGTACTGGTGTGTCAGCAGGTAGGATGAGGTAATGAATCCTTTCCCACACTCAGAGCAGGTGAACGGCCTCTCTCTGGTGTGACTGCAATGATGTGCAGTCAGATCAGATGATCGCCTGAACCCAGTCCCACATTCAGAGCACCTGAACGGTGTCATGTCAGTGTGAACACGTTGATGGGACATCAGTTCCTCAGAACCTCTACAGTGCTTCCCGCAGTCTGGGTATTTAAAAGGTATCTCGTGGGTGTGAACTCGCTGGTGTCTCAGCAGGTTGGCTGAGTGAGCTAATCCCTTCCCACACTCGGAGCAGCTGAACGGTCTCTTCCCAGTGTGGACTCATTGGGGTCAATAGATGGGATGAGGTAGTGAATGTCTTCCCACATTCAGAGCAAGTGAGTGATCTCTCCCTGTGTGTGTCACTGTGAATTTCCACTTCAATGGGTAATTGTATCCCTTCCCACAGTCCGCACGTTTCTACGTTCTCTCTCTGCTGTAACTGCGTTTGTCTCAACAGGACAGCTGATCGGCTGAAATCTCAGCCACACAGAACCTGAGCACAGTTTCCACTGTGAACGGTGTTGTTTCCCGTCCATGTTCAAAATCCGTCAGCATTTGGATGATGATGAAATTTTCACCCATTCCTTTGTTCTCTGTAGATTTAACAGTTCTAATGCAGTCCCAGCTGGTCCCCCACATTAAACCTCCCTATGAACCCAAGATCTTTATTGCTTAATCACACCAAGGTTCAGTCATGCTCACAGACCTACAAAGGCTCCCAGTTAAGAAGCAGATACATTAAAAAATACCCCATGCTCTTGTTCCCCCCTCACCCCCTTCCACTCTCTATAATCTCCTCCATGCCATTCTCTATCTCTCTATAATCTCCTCCATGTCATTCTCTATCTCTCTATAATCTCCCCCATGCTCTGGTCTCTCTCTCTCTCTCTGTAATCTCCTCCACGCTCTTATCTCCCAGTCTCTGCAATCTGCTCCAGCCTCACAACCTCCAAGGTCTCTGCACTCCTCTCATTCCAGCTTCCTGACCATTCCTGATTTTAATCACTCCATGTTTGGTATCCATGCCTCGAGCTGAGGCCATAAACTCTGGAATTTCTGCCCCAAATCTCTTGACTTCTCTATCTTCCTGTCCTCCTTTAAGATACTCGTTAAATCCAACTCTGACCATCTGCCTCTTATCTCCTTATATGACTGTGTCAAATATTGCTTTTTAACCCACCCATGGAGCACCTCAGAATGGTCCATTAGTTGAAGGGCGCTATATAAATACACATTGTTATTGATTTGAACATGTATCACTGTTCGTTCATCATCACTGGGTGAATAACCTGTAACTCCAGCATTGTGGGAGCACCTTCACCACACAGACAGCAGCGATTCAAGAAGGTCAAACATCATCTTCTCCACAGGTAACTGTGGATGGGGAATATTTGCTGCTGGTCTTGTTGGTGAAAGGACAAGGGAGTGGGAGGAGCTGATTTGCTCTGGCACAGAGAGCCAGCACAGACAGGACGGGCTGAATGGCCTCAGTCTGTATTGTGACCATTCAATGATTCACTGATAAAGAGGTGATGCTGGCGACCAGGGAACAACCTCTGGAACCAATGGCCAACCTGATACAAAGCTGCTCGTCATTGATCTGGGGGCTGCGGCCCCGCTCGGTGTAAACGGGGGGGGGGGGGGGAGGGATCCACTCAGTTTATTCCCGGGGTTTCCGGAGCCTCTCTGTCCACCCATCGGACCCTGCGCCCCGCCATCCCCCCCTTTACCCATTGTGGACCCATCTGCCCATCACCCGCACTGCGCATGCTTCACTCACAGTCCAGTCCCGCCCTCATTCACTCCCATTGCCTGGAGGACCAGCCGCTCGTGTCTGGTCTTCCAGACCCACCCCCTCTGTTCCTATTGTTCCAGAGCCGTCGCCAATCACTCCCCGGGCATTGTGACGGTTCAGGCTGTGATTGGCGCATGCGCGGTTCTGTTGTCGCTGACGGTGCGAGGAGCGGGAAAGAAACAATGGAGCGACTTTCAGGATTGGAGCCGGTGGGTGGCCGGGGAGCAATAGAAGCTGCGGAGTGAGCCGGGAGGCTTCATAAATACCCTGTGGAGGCTTCAACTCCCGAGGAAAATGTTAACGGTCCCGTCTTAAACAGCATCGAACAGAGTGAGAGCTGAGCGGTGAAATGAAAAATGAAAATCGCTTTATTGTCACAAATAGGCTTCAATGAAGTTACTGTGAAAAGCCCCTAGTCGCCACATTCCGGCGCCTGTCCGGGGAGGCTGGTACGGGTTACTGGCTGCCATCTTTACAGAGGACAAGGTGTCACAGGGCGCATGCGCTGCCAGCCTGGACCGGTTGCCAACTCTCCCGGATTGATTGACTGGAGTCTCCAGGATTTTATTTTAATCATTTGTGGGAGTCACTGGCTGGGCCAACATTTATTGCCCATCCCTAATTTCCCTCAAACCGAGTGACTGGCTCGGCCATCTCAGAGGGCATTTAAAGAGTCAACCACATTGCTGTGGTTTGGAATCGTGTCGGCCAGGTAAGGATGGCAGATTTTCTTTTCTATTCATTCACGGGATGTGGGTGTCGCTGGCTGGGCCAGCATTCACTGCCCAGCCCTAATTGCCCTTGAACTGAGTGTATCTCAGGGAGTATTTGAAGGTTCAACCAGCTGACTGTGGATCTGGAGTCACATGTAGGCCAGACCAGGTAAGGATAGAAGATTTCCTTCACTGAAGGACAGGAATAAACCAGATGGGTCTTTGCAACAACCAACAATGGTTTCATGGTCATCAGTAAACTTTCAATGAATTCAAATTTTACCTTCTGCCATGTTGAGATTCATACCTGGGTGTCTAGAAAATCATTGGGACAGTAAAAAGTATTTGCGTGACTCTGGAACATGATTCGGGCAGTAAAAATATTAATTCTGGGTCTATGGAAAATCATTAGGACAGTAAAAAGGATTCTGTTTTGTAAGCTGGATGTTTTGAGATGACCTGAGGTTATGAGAGTGTTGAAATCCTTCATTTAAAATGGGTAAAACTGGGGCTTAATATTTATCCTAAATAGCTATCTTTTACCTATTAGGTGTGTTAGGAAATAGTTGACTTCTACACCCGAGCTTTATAAAGATTCACAGGATAGAATTGGAACCATAGAATTCCCACAGTGTAGAAGGAGGCCATTCGGCTCATCAAGTCTGCACTGATTCTCTGAAAGGGCACACTGCCTAAGCCCACACCCCTACCCTGTCCCTGTAACCCCATAGCCCCACCTAACCTGCACATCCCTGGACACTAAGGGGCAATTTATCAAGGCCAATCCACCTAACTTTCCCTTCTTTGGACTGTTGGAGGAAACCTGAGCACTGGGTGGAAACCCACGCAGACACGGGGAGAAAGTGCAAACTCCACACAGACAGTCACCAAGGCCGGAATTGAACCCGGGTCCCTGGCACTGTGAGGCAGCAGTGCTAAGCACCGTGCCACCAGGTGCATAGTTTCAGTATCAATATTACTCTTGTTGAAGCTCAGATCGAATTTGCTTTGCCAACTACTCTCTTATTATGTCTTGTAGATATACAAAATCCCTCTTCACCTCTTTCTCTCTCCTCCCAAAGAGGCCAGTTGGGTGTTTATGACAATCCAGCTGTTTTCATGGTCACTTTTTCCCTGTGCCGGCCCCACAAATGACCAGATTCATTCAGCTCAATTTCACAACCTGCTTTTGTGTTTTTGTGGGTTCTCTCTCACTCCCTATTTTCTCTTTTTAATCAGTTTCACAGGGTGTTCTAAGGGGAGGCTTCAAAGTCTGGAAACTCAAACCAAGCATCACATTAGGATCTGACAGAGCCCTCAATTTATCATATCCTGAATATCAGCAGATTTTGAACATGGAAGGAAGAAGCATTGTTCACAGTGGGGAGAACCCGTACACGTCATCGGGCCCCATGAGACAGAAATGCAGCCGCACGGACGAGAAACCGTGGAAATGTGCGGACTGTGGGAAAGAATTCACTCACCCATCCAAGCTGGAAACTCATCGACGCAGTCACACTGGGGAAAGACCATTCACCTGCTCCAAGTGTGGGAAGGGATTTACTCAGTTAACGGTCCTGCAGAATCACCAGCGAATTCACACTGGGGAGAGACCATTCACCTGCTCCAAGTGTGGGAAGGGATTTACTAAGTCATCCAACCTGCTGAGTCACCAGCGAGTTCACACTGATGAGAGACCGTTTCAATGTCCAGACTGCGGGAAGTGCTACAAAAGTTCTGGGAATCTAATGTGCCATCAACGTGTTCACACCGACGAGAGACCGTTTAGGTGCTCTTACTGCGGGACTGGGTTCAGACACAAATCTCACCTCACTGTACATCAGCGAAGTCACACTGGGGAGAGGCCATTCACCTGCTCCAAGTGTGGGAAGGGATTCACACAGTCATCCGTCCTGCAGACACATCAGCGAGTTCACACTGGGGAGAGGCCACTCACCTGCTCTCAGTGTGGGAAGAGATTCACTCAGTTATCCAGTGTGCAGAGACACCAGCGAGTTCACACTGGAGAGAGGCCATTCACCTGCTCTCAGTGTGGGAAGGGATTCAAACAGTTATCCAGTCTGCAGAGACACCAGCGAGTTCACACTGGAGAGAGGCCATTCACCTGCTCCGTGTGTGGGAAGGGATTCACTCAGTTACCCTCCCTGCGGAGACACCAACGAAGCCACAAGTAACCATAATGATTGGGTTTTGCTGTTCCTCACATTCAGGACTGAACCATGTTCATTTAGGTCTCTTTCTGCTGATAACAAACTCCAGCCCATTTACAGGGGCTAATATTCTGGCTAAAAGTCAAATAAATTCGATTTGTGTTAAATGCGCAGTGTGTTGAAACATTTTTTTTAATCAAACAATTTTAATGAGGCATTTTCCGGCATTGTAAACAGTAGAATTACAGAACATGAAAACAAAAGGACTGTACAGTAAACAAAGTACATAGTGCAATTGCTGTAACCCACCCCAGATCTGTCTAAATGACCCCCTATACTACATTACCCTAACCCCCCCCGCCCTGCTGACGATTAATTATCTGCAAATAAGTCAATAAATGGTTGCCATCTCTGGGCGAACCCTAACAACGACCCTCTTTCTCCCCCTGGACTTCCGGGGCCCCTGAAAACCCAAAAATCGCCACCTCTGGACTCATTGCCACCCTCGTGTTCAATACTCTGGACATGACGTCCTCGAACCCCTGCCAGTATCTCCTCAGTTTTGGACGCGCCCAAAACATATGGACATGGTCTGCCGGTCCTTTCAGACACTTTATACATCTGTCCTCCACGCTGAAGAATCTGCTCATCCGGGACACTGTCATGTGGGGCCCGGTGGACGACCTTAAATTGAATATGGCCAGGCCTGGAACATGTTGCAGTCCTATTAACCCTGCTCAGCCTGTCCACCCACAGGCCATCCCCCTCCCAACTCCTCCCATTTATGCCTCAGCTCCTCGGTCTGCATCCCCTCCGCCCCCATGAGCGCCTTGTAAATATCTGAGACACTTCCCTCCACCACCCATCCTCCAGACACTACCCGATCTTGGATTCCCTTTAGAGGCAAGAGTGGAAAAGATGGCACCTGCCTGCGCAAGAAGTCACGCATCTGAATATACCGGAATTCATTCCCCCTCGTCAACCCAAACTTGGCCTCCAGCGCCCTCAAGCTAGGGAAGCTCCCTTCCAAAACAAATCTCCCATCCGCTCAATCCCAGCCCTCCGCCATACCCAGAACCCCCCGTCCAACCTCCCTGGGGCAAACCGATGGTTGTCACATATCGAGGACCAGACCAATGCTCCCATTGCTCCCACGTCCCCCCTCCACTGTTCCCAGATCCGAAGGGTTGCCACCACTACAGGACTGGTGGAGAAGCGTGCCGGCGGGAACGGCAGAGGCACCGTCACCAACGCACCCAGACTGGTATCCCTACACGAGGCTGCCTCCACCCGCTCCCAAACCGACCCTCCCCCCACCACCCACTTCCTTATCATGGCTATGTTAGCCGCCCAATAATAGTTGCTGAAATTCGGCAGTGCAAGCCCCCCTTCCCCCTGGTTCCGCTCGAGCATCACCCTCTTCACTCGCGGGGACTTGCCCGTCTATACAAAGCCCAAAATGATCTTGCTTACCCTCTTAAAAAAGGAACGTGGAATGAAAATGGGGAGACACTGGAACACGAATAAGAACCTCTGGAGGACCGTCGTTTTCACTGTCTGAACTCTCCCAGCTAACGACAGCGGGAGCGCATCCCACCTCCGAACCAGCCCCTTCCAACCCTCTGAAGCCCTCAGAGCAATTGCCAGCAGCTCTATAGCGGAAACAGCAGTGGGGAGAGGGGGCACCCCTGTCTCGTCCCGCGGTGCAATCTAATATAGTCGGAAGTCGTCCTGTTTGTCCTCGTACTCGCCTCCGGGGCCTGATATTGCAGCCTGACCCAGTCGATGAAACCCACCCCAAATCCAAACCATCCCTGCAGCTCCCATAAATAGTCCCACTCTAATCGGTCAAATGCCTTCTCCGCGTCCATTGCCACCACTACCTCCTCCTCCTTTCCCGCTGGGGGCATCACGATCACATTGAGCAATCTTCTTATATTCGCCACCAGTTGCCTACCTTTAATGAACCCTGTTTGGTCCTCCCTAATATCACTCGGCACACAATCCTCAATCCTAGTGGCTAAAAGCTTTGCCAGCAGTTTAGTGTCCCCGTTAAGAAGGGAGATCGGCCTATAAGACCCACACGACTCCGAGTTCTTGTCCCGTTTCAAAATCAAGGAGATGGTGGCCTGCGACATTGTCTGGGACAGCACCCGCTGTCCCTTGCCTCATTAAAAACCTTGACCAGCAGCGGCCCCAATATGCCGGAGAACTTAATTATAAAATTCAACCAGGTACCCATCCGGCCCCGATTCCTTACCTGACTGCATGGCCTTTAAGCCCTCAAGTATCTCCTCAGCTCGACCCAATGTGGGGCATGGTCGGAAATGGTGTTTGCAGAATACTGCGCATCCACCACCCCTGTCAATAGATCCCTACTCAGTATTAAAAAATCGATCCGGGAGTAGACCCAATGGACGTGCGAGAACAGGAGAACTCCTTCCCTGTCGGCCTTCCAAACCTCCACGGGTCGACCCCCCTGCCACCCGCCCCCCGCATCTGCTCCATGAACTCCCTCAGCTCTTTTCCCATTGCTGACACTCGATTTTGAGCACGACCGGCCCAGGCCTGGATCCATAACTGTATTGAAGTTCCCTCCCATAACCAGCTTGTGGGAACCCAGGTCGGGGATCTTCCCCAGCACCCTCTTTATGAAATCCGCATCATCCCAGTTTGGCATGTATATGTTGACCAGGACCACCTTCCTCCCTTCCAGCTGACCGCTAACCATAACATAGCGACCTCCCCCATCCAAAACAATACTCCCCACCTCAACCTGCACCCGCTTGTTCACCAGAATCGCGACCCCCTGGCCTTAGTATCCAGCCCTGAGTGGAATACCTGCCTAACCCAGCTCTTCCTCAACCTAATCTGTTCCTCTACCTTCAGGTGCATCTCCTGCAACATTATCACATCCGCCTTTAAAGCCCTAAGATGCGCAAACACTTTTGCCCTCTGCACCGGACCATTTAGCTCTCTAACGTTCCATGTGACCAGCCTATTTGGGGGCACCTTGCCGGTCAGCCATCCCCTTTCCTGGGCCTGCCCCCAGCCCCTGTCCTGCGCCTCTGTAGCCCCACCTCCTTGCAGCGCCCATCCCCAACCTCTTCTCCGCTTCTAAAATCAAATCCCTCCCTTGTCAGTCGAACAACACCCCCCCCCCCCCCCGTGACTGAGATTGAGTCAATCCGATCAGCTGCCTCTGCTGCTTCCCTCCCTTCCACGAGCCCACCGAACCAAACTGTCTCTAAATTTCATCCTTTCCCGGGTCTGGGCTATGGGGATAGGGTGGAGCTCTGCCCTTGAGTTGGGTGCATTTTCCAAGGGCTGGTGCAGACTCGATGGGCCGCATGGCCTGTTTTGCACTGTAAATTCTATGATTCAATGATTTTGGAAGTTGGATGTTCAACGGTTTAGTGAGAATCAGGTCAAAGGAGCAATGGGTAAATCAAACAGACAAGATGAGCGCTGAGAGAGCATGATGGGAAACAGCAGGAAAATGAAATAAAATGAAATGAAAATCGCTTATTGTCACAAGTAGGCTTCAATGAAGTTACTGTGAAAAGCCCCTAGTCGCCACATTCCGGTGCCTGTCCGGGGAGGCTGGTACGGGAATCGAACCGTGCTGCTGGCCTGCTTGGTCTGCTTTAAAAGCCAGCGATTTAGCCGAATGTGCTAAACCAGGAAAAGAGGAGAAAGATGTGAGTTCAGAATTTGGACAAGAAAGGTCTTCGAGGCAGTTTTACTGAGTTGTTTAGTGGAAGAGGAGCAACAGAATCAGCTGATTGGATTGTTTCAATGGGTTGGGTTTTCCAGTCCTTCTTGCTGGCTGGATCTTCCAGTCCCACAGATCTCTCGGTCTGCTGTTCCGGTTCATTGGTTGTCTCATTGGATTCTTGGGTCTGTGGAAGAACTCCCGAAGCCTTTTGCCTGATGAATTCCCTGGAGCGGAAAAACTGCATCTTCTTAACAGCCTTCAATACATCAGCGATGAAGACGAACATCTTGCCAAGGCCATCCCCACTACTTTCCTTCAAAACAACTGCGCAAACTCACAGGCCATTAATTGCAGCAATCTACCCAGCCTTCAGAAGAACAGCGACCAGACCGCACAACCCTGCCATGGCAATCTCTGCATTAACATTTGTTCAGCTAATATCTAACGGAACAATTCTCTCTGTTCAATCATTAATGCAACATTCTTATCTTCCGACAGAAGATTTCCATCAATTTTACTCAATATTTGTTTTGTTATTCAACATTGAATGTCAGTATATTTATTTGTTATTTTTGACTTCATTTTGAGTTGAATAGCTCTCGAGTCTTCAATCTGAATAACTCTGAGATATGCACCATTGAATTGTAAACTTGACTGACCAAGAAAAGACAGTGTTTCACTGGGTAATACAAATCCCATGAATAGTTGTTGAGATTGACCACAGTCAGCTTATAAACAAAGTCAAATATAGTTGAATGGAAGAGAATTGAGAATTATGTGTTGCTTATATTTGACCCCTCTGTGTTTTGGTGTGAAACGTTCTGCAGCCTAAATCCCGTTCATGTATAAGAAAGGAGGGGAGACAGCAAATCCGTACTGAGCCTGGATTTCCTCATCTCCCTGAGTGGCTTTTCCTGTTTCTCCATCATGAATGCCAAAAAATCTTTTTAAACTGGTTCAGTTAAATCTCTGACATTTCCTCTAATTCAGTTTCAGTATCGTTTGTGTCTGTCTATATGAGCATACATTACCGTTAGATATGTTTCAGATGGTGATTAAAATATTAATCTGCGTCCACAAAGCCATTAAATAATTTTGTGAACTGAGCAAACTGCCAAGATCCGCATTTCGTTTTTTCATGTATGGAACGATCTGGATGGACTGTACGCAGTGTATTGGTACATCTGAATCCAATTGAAGAGACAGTTTCTTACTCGTCTTCAAATTGAAAAGTCTTCTTAAAAATGATTCATTCATGGGAGGTGGGGGTCACTGGCTGGACCAGCATTTACTGCTCATTCCAATTGCCCTTGAACAGCGTATCTTGTGAGGCTATTTCAGAGGGCACTTACCAAATCAACCACAAAATTACCGTGGCTCTGGAGTCACGTGTAGGCCAGGCCACATAAGGAGAGCAGATTTCCTGAAGGACATTAGTGAACCAGATTAGTTTTCACAACAATCAAGGGTGTTATCATTAGACTTTCAATTCAAGACTTTTATTCAGTTTCACCATCTGTCATGGGCAGATTCAATCCCAGATCCCCAGCAGTCACCTGGGTCTCTGGATTACTCGCACAGTAACAATACCATTACGCCACTGCCCAGCCCACATATTCTTGACAGAATATGATGTTGAATGTTGTGTTCTGTGATCTTGTCTTGCAATGATTCTACAGGACTGCTGGGGAATTAGCCAGAACGATGATTTATTAATGTACACGTGGTAAGGTAATGATCAGAATGCTGTGCAGAGCAAGTTATCACAGAGTTACATTAGACTCTCTTGGAACTAACCTAATGTGAGACTGGCCTCGTGTACGCCTTACAACCTTCTGCTGATAGCCAGATGTCACTTGACTGATGCCTGACGCCAACTACTGGTGGGAGGTCACACTGCTGAGTACATGTAATATTATATACAGGCTTATCACCACATCTCGTAACTTCTCAAAATTATCAAGTAATTTATTTTTTCAAACAAATTCTGATAGCTCTGCAGTTTCTGGAAACATTTTGGTTGATCGTGTTATGTTTTAAGATCGCATCTTTGCAATATAATTACCTAATATACCAATTCACTAATCATAATCAATGTTCACTGCTGAATAATCATTAATTTAATTATTGTTTTTTGCAATGAAATCAATACATAGTTAATATAGAAAAGGTACAGAAGATGAAATGGCTGCAGGAAGCCACATGTTTGAGGTATAAAAGGGCTTCCTTGACCTTGTTACTAATGACAGTGATTATACTATGAAAATAATAATTTGAAAACTAAATGTGATCACACATGCGTACTTCCAGCTTCCTATATTACAACAGCGAATATGGTTCAAAAGTACTCCATTGGCTTTAAAACTTTAGGAGGTCTAGTGGTGGTGAGAGGTTTTACAGACATTTACATTTGTTCTAACTGTCTACAAAGTAGGATATCTAACAGTTGTGTCCTCACCAAAATTATTGATAAAGATTGAGTCTTAATTTTGTGTAATAACTAAGGTGTTGACACCATTTTGAATACACTGTGAAACTCCAGACACACCATATGCACAATGATTTGTTGTAAAACACAGCGAGTTGTTGTGATTTGGAATGCAATGTCCATAAATGGTGCTGGAATCTCATTGGACTGTAACTTCCAAAAGATAATTTGATACATTCTGAAAAAGAAAACAAGATAGTCAAACTATGGGATTAAATGTCTGGAATAAGAGCTGGAATGGGAAAAATAGGCCAAATAGACTCCTCTGTGCTCTAGCAGCCTTGTGTACATGTAAAGCGAGTGGTAACAACCTGGAACCTACTGCCTATGAGAGTAGGAGATGCAGAGATGATTGCAATAGGAAATTGGATGGGTACTGGGAGAAATAAACCAACGGGATTTTGGGGATAGAACGGGGCAATGGATAGACTGGCTTGCTCCACAGAGAGCCGACATGGTTTCAAATGGCTGAATGGCCCCATTCCCCAGCCTCCAGATGCTGTGATCTCAGGAGAGAAATTCAGCTGCTCCAGTCACTCCTACTAACTGGAGTCCCATATCTGGTGCCATTCTAGCACAATGGTTAGTATTGTTGTTTCAAAGCAGCAGGGTCCCAGGTTCAATCCCAGTTTGGGAGTGTGCACATTCTCCCCGTGTCTGCATAGGTTTCCTCCGGGTGCTCCAGTTTCCTCCCACAAGTCCCGAATGATGGGCTTGTTAGGTGAATTGGACATCCTGAATTCTCCCTCGGTGTACCTGAACAGGCGCCAGAGTGTGGCGACGAGGGGCTTTTCATAGTAACTTCATTGCAGTGTTAATGTAAGCCTATTTGTGGCAATAAAGATGATTATCGTAAATGTCCTCTGCACCCTCTCGAAGAACATCGCCTCTTTCCTAAAGTGTGGGACCCGTATATATGGTTTCAGTCCAACTTGTGAAGAACCAGGGTTGGACTACACTGGGAGCTGTGTCAACATTGGTGATCTCCATTTAGAAAAAGGAAATAGAGGCACTGGATAAGGTGCAACAAAGATTCATAATATACAGAACTGAGAGCATTTAACACTCAGGAAAGGCTGGGGCTGCTTTTGTCTGAAAAAGCAAAGGCTGATGGGTGACCTGATGGAAATCTTTGGGTTTATGAAGGGATTCAATAATCCAATAGGAATTTCAATTGAAACCTCTTTACCCAGAGGGTGGTGAGAATGTGGAACTCACTCCACAGCGAGTGGTTGACGTGAAGAGCATGAATCCATTAGAACATACAGTGCGGTCCATCGAGTCTGCACCGACTCACTTAAGCCCTCACTTCTACCTTATCCCCATAACCCAATAACCCTTCCTATCCTTTTTGGTCACTAAGGGCAATTTAGCATGGCCAATCCACCTAACCTGCACATCTTTGGACTGTGGGAGGAAACCGGAGCACCCGGAAGAAACCCACGCACACTCGGGGAGGATGTGCAGACTCCGCACAGACAGTGACCCAAGCCGGAATCGAACCAGGGACCCTGGAGCTGTGAAGCAATTGTGCTATCCACAATGTTACCGTGCTGCTCTTCATGGCAATGTGGCATGACTTTGGGGGGGTTTCCAAACAGAAATGGTAATGAAACATCTTCTAACCTCCAAACACCCTTTCACTCTTTGATCCTTGTGAAATGTGCAACCAGATATTCGCAAGAAGGCTCAGAGAGAATCAGCCCACTGGGGGAGAAGCCGTGAGACCGGCCAGTCCAGCAGAAAGAAACCCTCTGACCATCCCCATTGGCCAATAGAATGAACAAAATGCAGTCCTGGATGTAATTGAGAACAGAAACAATAACAGCAGAATCCAATCCCTGTAATCAGTTGTGAACTTGTCGGTGTCTCAGGAAGTGCGATGAATTACAAAATCCCTTTGCACATTGAGGGCAGGTGAATGGACTCTCCCCAGTGTGAACTCCCTGGTGTGACTGCAGACGGCATAACCGAGTGAATCGCGCAAATACACGTAAACAGGTGTGAGATAGTCGGGATTATGGAGACATGGCTGGCCAATGACCAGGGATGGGAACTGAATATATTCACTGAGGACAAAGGAAAAGGCAGTGGAGTAACAGTGCCGGTTAAAGAGGAAATTAATCTTCCGGTGGTGGCTATGAGGGAGTGAGTCTCGTATTCGGTGGCTCTCACTCCGGCCGGAATTTTGGACCTGGTTTCCCAACTTTCCGGAACTTTTGAGTGCTGGAAAAGACGGCCACAAAGCTGCTGATTTAAACGTGCGGAGCTGCATGGAAACAAAGAAGAGCAGAAAGCAGTGAAAGCAGGAACAGGGCAGAGACAAAGTGGTTTGGGAGCTGACCCAGGAACAAAGATGGCTGACGTACGGACTGCGGACCAGACGATCCAAGCAGCGCTGGACAATATGCTGCAGGTCATAAAAGGAAGTTTTGAAGCAATGAAGCGGGATAACTTTGAACCGTTTCAGAAAGCGGTGGAGCAAGTGAACCAAAAACTAGAGGCCCAGGACAAAAAGGTCAAGGAGCTGGAGCAAGCGGTGGAGGAACAGGCGGACACACAAATGATCGCTACAATAGAAATAGATGGGTTCAAGGAGTGACACAAAAGGCTGCTTGACAGACTTGAAGACTTGGAAAACAGAGCCCGCAGACAAAATCTGAGAATTATTGGCCTCCCGGAGGGGGCCGAAGGAGCGGACACCACGAGGTTTGTGACAGACCTGTTGCAGCAGCTGATGGGCTAACTCCTTCATGCGACCGCTGGAGCTGGATGGGGCACACAGAGTGCAGGTGAGGCAGCCATGACCGGGGGGGGAGGTTCCCCCCCACTCCCCCCCCGACCAGTGGTGGTTAGGTTCCACAGGTTCACGGAGAAGGAGCGTGTCCTTCAGTGGGCAAAGAGCACAAAGAGCTGTACATGGAACAACAATGTCCTGCGCATCTACCAGGACTTGAGTCAGGAGGTGGCCAGGCGATGAGCAGCCTTAAAACGAATTAGGTTTTGTTCAAAAAGCACGTGAAGTTCGGTCAGGTCTTCCATGCGCGGCTTTGGGACACGCACCAGAGCCAGCATTACTACATGTGGACCCCGATGTGGCGATGGAGTTCGCAAAGGATCAGGGACTGGCGCTGAACTGAGGACCCACGGACTGAAGCCAGAGACTGAGTATTACTGTTTACCTGACTTCTATTTTTCTTGGACTGACTTTCTATTTTTTTGCTGCTTCACAGGTACTTTGTATTTTTTTTCGCTGCCTTTGGTTGCAATGGGTGAGGGGGAGATGGATGCTCCCTTTCTCGTTTCTTTCTGCTTTTTCTTTGTGTTATTTTCTTTTTGGAGCTTCCATCGTAACAGAAATGTGGCCGGGAAGCAATGGGGGTTAAAGTTATTTGATGCAGGGGGGTTACACGGGTAGTGTTGCTGTGTTTTTCTTTTAATAATGCGCAGAAAGGGGTAATTGGTATCACTCATCTGTTTACACAACTGGAACAGCATTACAGCTGGAGCGGTCTCGGTTCTTTGTTTGATTGCCCTTTTTTGTTTGATCTTCCTTACTTCAGAGAGACTACTCGAGCAGGACAGACCGGTGGAATTGGTGTGGGTGGGTGGGGGGGATGAGCTCAGGGGAACAATGGGAGCGAGACAAGTGGGCACCGGAGAGATGAGTCACCAGCCTTGCAGGAAGCTAGTCAAGGAAGTCAGGTGGGGGGTATACATACAGCCAGTATATGGCAGGGGTCAGGTTACAGAGGGTTGTAGTTGCTGGGGGCGGGGGTGAAGCTATTCTGCTGACATGGGAGGGATATAAATTAGGTAGCAGAGAGGAGGTCAGGGGTGGGAACTGCCAGGAGGCGAACTGGGAGGGGCGCAGCACATGGACCGGGGGCGGGCTCAAGAAGGGTTATGGTTGACCGGCATTGGGGTGGGAGGGGGGGGGCAGATGCCCTCCAACCAGGCTGACCAATGGGAATGTCAGAGGACTAAATGGGCCAGTCAAGAGGGCGCCTGTGTTCGCGCATTTGCGGGCTCTAAAGGCGGACGTAATCATGCTGCAGGAGACACATCTGAAAGTGACTGACCAGACTAGACTAAGGAAGGGCTGGATTAGTCAGGTCTTCCACTCGAGCTTGGACTCTTAAGTCCAGGGGGGTGGCAAATGTTTTGGGGTGGAGGACAAGTGCGCTAGATGGAGGACCAGCGAATCACGTCCACATGTTTTGGGCAAAACTTAGGAGATACTGGGAGGGATTTGCGGACGTCATGTCCCAGATACTGAAAACTAGGGTAGTGATGAGTCCAGTGGTGGCAATTTTTGGGGTCTCAGAAGACCCGGGGGTCCAGAAGGAGAATGAGGCCGACATCTTGGCCTTTGCTTCCATGGTAGCCCAGCGACGGATACTGCTGGCATGGAGGGACTCAAAGCCCCCGAAGTATGGCTCTCAGGCATGTTGAGCTTTCTTGGTCTGGAAAAAATTAAGTTCGCCTTCAGAGGATCTGTATTAGGGTTCACCCAAAGATGGCAACCATTCATCGGCTTCTTTGCGGGGAATTGAACGTCAGTCAGCCTGGGGGGGGGGGGGGGGGGGGGGGGTAGAATAGGGGGGATATAAATAGGCAGGTACTGTTTATGAGAGAGGATGGGTCATTTGCACTGTGTTTTTGTTGATATTTGCACATTATTGTACACTGCAACTGTTCACAATGCCAAACATACCTCCGTAAAATTGTTTATTTTTAAAAAAGAGGAAATGAAGGCAATAGTGAGGAAGGATATCAGCTCTGACAATGTGGAATCTGTGTGGGTAGAGCTGAGAAACACCAAGGGGCAAAAAAATTAGTGGGCATCATATATAGACCCCAAACTGCAGTGATGATGTTGGGAATGGCACAAAACAGGAAATTAGGCTGACTGTCTAAGAGGCGACAAAGAAATGGTTTGGGGGAAATCGATGGGATTGAAGGCTGTTAAATCCCCAGCGCCTGATAATCTGTATCCCAAAGTACTTAAAGAAGTGGTTCTAGAAATAGTGGATGCATCGGTGGTCATCTTCCAGGATTCTATAGACTCTGGAACAATTCCTGCAGATTAGAAGATGGTTTATGCAACTCACTATTTAAAAAGGGAGGTGGAGACAACACAGGGAATTATAGACCAGTAAGCCTGACATTGACAGTGGGGAAAATTTGAGAATCCATTATCAAAGATTTTAAAGCAAAGCACTTAGAAAACAGTGGCAGGATCGGACAGAGTCAGCATAGATTTATGAAGGGGAAATCATGCTTGACAAATCTACTGGAATTCTTCGAGGATGTAACTGGTAGAGTTGATGAGGGGGAGCCAGTGGATGTGGTATATTTGGACTTTCAGATGACTTTTGACATATTCCCACATAAGATATTAATGTGTAAAATTAAAGCACAGGGGATTAGTGGTAGTGTATCGAGATAGATAGAAAACTGGTTGGTGGACAGGAAACAAAGAGTAGGAATTAATGGATCTTTTTCAAATTGGCAGGCAGTGGCTAGTGGGGTACCGCTGGGATCAGTGCCTGGGCCCCAGATATTCACAAGATATATAAATGATTTTACTTTTCAAATTTAAAGTACCCAATTCTATTTTTCCAATGAAGTGTTAACTTAGCATGGCCAATTCACCTACCCTGCACATCTTTGGTGTTATGGGGTGAGACTTACGCAAAATCGAGGAGAACTTGTCTCCATAGACAATCACCCGGGCAGGATTGAACTCTGGTCCTCAGCACCGTGCGGCAGCAGTGCTAACCACTACACCACTTATATATTAACAATTTAGATGAGGGAACAAAATGCAATATCTCCAAATTTGCAGATGACACAAGTTGCGTGGGAGGGTGAGCTGTGAGGAGGTTGCAGAGATCCTTCAGAGTGATTTGCACAAGTTGAGTGAGTGGGCGAATGAAGGCAGATACAGTATAATTTGGAGAGATGCAAGGTTATCCACATTGGTTGCAAAAATGAGAAGGCAGGCTATTATCTGAACGGCCATAGATTAGGAGAGGGGAATGTGCAACGAGATCTGGGTATCCTCGGACACCAGTCACCGAAGGTAAACATGTAGCTGCAGCAGGCAATAAAGAAGGAAAATAGTAGCCTTCATGGCGAGCGGATTCGAGTACAGGAGCAGGGATAACTTGCTGTCATTATACAGGGCCTTGGAGAGGCCATACCTGGAATATTGTGAGCAGTTTTGGTCTCCTTATCTGAGGAAGGATGTTCTTGCTCCAGAGGGAGTGCAGCGAGCGTTTACCAGACTGATTCCTGGGTTGGTGGGACTGACGTATCAGAGATTGAATCAGTTAGGATTGTATTCGCTGGAGTTCAGAAGAATGGGGATCTCATTGAAACCTATAATATTCCAACAGGACTTGACAGGGTAGATGCAGGAAAGATTTTCCCGATGGTGGGAATGTACAGAACCAGAGGTCACAGTCTGAGGATACGGGGTAGACCATTTGGACAAAGATGAGGAGAATTTTTCTTCACCCAGACAGTGGTGAGCCTGTGGAATTTGTTACCACAGGAAATAGTTGAGGCCAATACATTGTATGCTTTCAAGAAGCAGTTAGATATCGCACTTAGGACGAAGGGGATCAAAGGATATGGAGGGGAAAGCGGGATTAGGCTATTGAGTTGGATGATAAGCCATGATCATAATGAATGGCAGAGCAGGCACAAAAGGCCAAATGATCTGTTCCTGCTCCTATTTTCTATGTTTCTATGTAATCCCTTCCCACACTAAGAGCAGGTGAATGACCTCTCCCCAGTGTGAACTTGCTGGTGTATCTGCAGACTGGATAACTGTGTGAATCCATTCCCACAGAGGGAGCAGTTGAATGGCCTCTCCCCAGTGTGAACATGCTGGTGTTTCCGAAGGTTGGACGAATTACTGAATCCCTTCCCACACTGAGAACAGGTGAATGGCCTCTAACCAGTGTGAATTCGCTGATGTCTCTGCAGGGTGGATGAACTAACAAATACCTTCCCACACTGTGAGCAGGTGAACGGCCTCTCCCCAGTGTGAACTCGCTGATGGTTCCGAAGATTGGATGAATTATTGAATCCCCTCCCACACTGAGAGCAGGTGAATGGCTTCTCCCCAGTGTGAACTCGCTGGTGTGCATGCAGACTGGATAACTGAGTGAATCCCTTCCCACAGGGAGAGCAGGTGAATGGCCACTCCCCAGTGTGAACTCGCTGATGTGTCCTTAGGTTGGACGAAGAACTGAATCCCTTCCCACACTGAGAGCAGGTGAATGGCCTCTCCCCAGTGTGAACTCGCTGGTGTGTATGCAGACTGGATAACTGAGTGAATCCCTTCCTACAGTGAGAGCAGGTGAATGGCCTCTCCCCAGTGTGAACTCGCTGATGTCTCCGTAGGTTGGACGAAGAACTGAATCCCATCCCACACTGGGAGCAGATGAATGGCTTCTCCCCAGTGTGAACTCGCTGGTGTGTATGCAGACTGAATAAGTGAGTGAATCCCGTCCCACACTGAGAGCAGGTGAATGGCTTCTCCCCAGTGTGAACTCGCTGGTGTGACTGCAGGTTAAACAAGTGCGTGAATCCCTTCCCACACTGAGAGCAGGTGAATGGCCTCTCCCCAGTGTGAACTCGCTGGTGTGCCTGCAGGTGAGATAACCGAATGAATCCATTCCCACACTGAGAGCAGGTGAACGGCCTCTCCCCAGTGTGACTGCGGCGATGAGTCTCCAGCACAGATGGGGCTCTAAATCCCTTCCCACAGTCAGCACATTTCCACGGTTTCTCCATGTTTTGGGTCTCCTCGTGTCTCTCCAGATTGGACAATCAGTGGAAGCCTTGTCTATACACAGAACATGTTCACTGTCTCTCCTCACTGTGAATGGTGTGATGTTTTTTCAGGCTGTGTAACAGGTTAAAGCTCTTTTCACAGTCAGTTCACTGGAACTCTCTCACTCGGGTGTGTGTTGTGTGGGTCTCGGTGCTTCTCCAGTCACACTCACGTTTAAAATCTTTTGAAGCCGACAGATCGGACAAATCTACTTCTCCCCGATGATATTCAGAGTCCGATGATATTCAGATCAGAAGGAACAGAGTGAGTTTGTCACATTGAAATGTGATGTTTGAGATTTCTGTCTATAATTCCTCCTCTTCTTATATCTTTTTTTAAAAAATTAGAAAAGTCATAATTGTTAGTGCAGGATAGAAATTCAGAGCAGACAATTCTTGTTCCGATGGAATATCATTTCCTCTCTCGTTCGCCAAAAGCTGTAAATATCCATCCCACACACTCTCCCTCCATTCTCACTCTGCTGCATCTAATATTCACCCTCCCAATTCTCCTGAAGGCGCTAATTCATGTTGATTGACAGATCCAAGCTCAGCTCACTGCTTCCTGACCAGGACACAGAGATTAGAATAGGAGTAAGACTAGGCCATTCGGCCCACCGAGTCTGCTCAACCGTTCAATGGGATCCTTGGCCGATCTACCTCAGCACCATTTTCCCACACGGTCCCCATATCCCTCGATATCTTCAATATTTAGAAACCTAGCAATATTTGTCTTGAACATACCTGATGACTGAGGCTCCACATTCCTCAGGGGTAGATAATTCCAAAGCTTCACCACATTTGTGAGTGAACAAAATCCCTCATAGAACATAAGACTGCAGAAGGAGGCCATTCGGCCCATTGAGTCTGCACCGACCCACTTCCACCCTGTCCCCGTAACCCAATACCCCTCCTAACCTTTTTTTTGGGTTACTGAGGGCAATTTTTTGGTCCCTTAGGGCAATTTAGCATGGTCAATCCAGCTAACCTGCACGTCTTTGGATTGTGGGAGGAAACTGGAGCACCCGGAGGAAACCCATGCAGACGCGGGGAGAACGTGCAGACTCCATGCAGACAATGACCCAGCAGGGAATCGAACCTGGGATCCTGGCGCTGTGAAGCCATAGTGGTATCCACTTGTGCGACCGTGCTGCCCTCACATCTCATCTCAGCTTGCATTCTGTTTTCCTGCCTGAACCCCATAACCCTTAACTCCATTCTCACTCAAATATCTGTCAAACTCGTGTTTGAATATATTCAATGACACCCCCAGACTCCGCTGCTCCCTGTGGAAATGGAATCCAAAGACTAACCTTCAGAACATAATATTCTTTATTAGTGTCACAGGTAGGCTTACATTAACACTGCATTGAAGCTACTGTGAAAAGCCCCTCATCGCCACACTCCGGCACCTGTTCGGGTACACAGAGGGAGAATTCAGAATGTCCAATTCAGCTCAAAAGCATGTCTTTCAGGACTCGTGGGAGGAAACCAGAGCACCTGGAGGAAACCCACGCAGTCACAGGAGAACATGCAGATTCCACACAGACAGTGACCCAAGCCGAAATCGAACCCAAGTCCCTGTTGCTGTAAAGCAACAGTGCTAACCACTGTGCGATCATGCTACTACATTAGATATATCTCTGCCCAATATTAATTTACTGTCCCTGAAATGTCAGCCATATCCTGGGGAAACCAACACTTTAGTTGTAAACATTAGGAAAGAGACCATCCGTTTAGCCAGATAAATAAATGAATCAAGCTGAGGGACACTGCAGCCTGGGTGTGATTACACCCTCGGGCACTAGGACCTGGCCGGGTGAGACTATGAACCCTGACCCATTACAGACGTCCCGCACTCACGCATGCGCGCCGCTGCATTTGAATCAAGATGGCGGCTGTTGATTGGGCCTGTTATAGGGAAAAGAATCGAAGCTACAAACGCAGGACCTACTGGTACTTATTCCTGGTTTAGGGCCTTCACGCAGTGTTTAGAAACTCTCTCCCTCCAGAGTGGACGCCATCGCTTCCTCCGGATTTCCGCATCCTTACCCGCTGCCCATGAGACAAAGAAGGGTCTCTTTCCCAGGCGCCATCACACCGCGCATGCTCCAACTACTCCAGGCAATGCGCCTGCGCACTGCTGCCCTGCAGTGTCGATTGGGGACATTGACCACCGGGGCGAATGCCGGGGAATGCACGCGCCATTGATCATCCCAATTAGTGAATCGTGATTTTTGTTTGCTATGATGTGAAGATTGGGCGAGTGGGATAAAAATCATACATAAATCCAAGTGAGAAGGAGACGTGGTATAGTAGTTAAGGACCTAAGGCGCATGATGGACTGGGGTTGTGTTCATTGCTTTCTGTAGTTTCTGATGGTATTGGGCTGAGCAGTTGCCACAGCAGGCGATGAAGCCAGATAGGATGTTTTCCTATCATGTTTTCCTGCATCTGTAAAAATTGTAAGACTCAACGTGGACAAGCTGAATTTCCATAGTTTCCTGAGGAAGTATAGGCGCTGTTATGCTTTCTTGGTCGTAACGTCGATGTGTGAAGCCCTATCCAGCTAATATTGGAAAATAGATATCTAATGCGAGGGTAATCAATTTGTGTACCCTTTTTAGCGTGGCCAAACCTACCCTGCACGTCTTTGTAGCTGAGATCCACACAGGCACAGGGAGAACAATTTATGTATCCTTAATGAACATCGATATGCAGAGAGAGAGATGAAAGGCCTTCAAACATCTCACTTGGGACAGAACTGTCTGAAACTTGAAACAGGATCTTCAGGAGATCTGAAATTTAATAAATTTCGAGTACCCAATTAATTTTTCCAATTAAGAGGCAATTTAGCGTGGCCAATCCACCTAATATGCACATCTTTAAGTTGTGGGGGAAACCCACGCAAACATGGTTGGTGGGTGGGTGGGGGTGGGGGCGGGGGGGGGGGACGTGCAAACTCCACATGGATAGTGACCCAGAGCCCGGATTCGAACCTGGGTTCTCAGCACCATAAGTAGCAATGATAACCACTGTGCTGCCCACCCATGTCTCATTCTTAAAGTGCGTCACCTCGTTCTAGTCTTTCCATGGATCCAAACTACAGTGGACTTTTTGGGTACGGACATTTTCATTGCGGGACACTAAATTAGAATTAAAACAGTACAGCACAGAACAGGGAGGTATGTTCCAGGAGAAATTAGTTGTTAAGCAGATGTTGGTCCAGCATTGCAATAGAATACAGCATTGTTTGATTAACAAGTATATCCGTTGAGTATTTCAAGCGACCAAGGTGTTCCAGAATATTTTTTGGTAGAATTACAGGATTGTCATTCACTGACAATGGAGGAACAGGTATATCTGTCCAACTCAGAATGATATGTGACTGGAAGTGATTGTGTCTGTCCACACTGGTGCCTTCGTCTTTGTTGCTGGTGGAGTGACAGGTTCTGTTCATGTCCTGGCAAACTCTTGTGGAGGTTCAGAGCTGATGGCAGGTACCTTTCCCGGAAGGATATTAACACACATAGAACATAGAACATAGAACAGTACAGCACAGAACAGGCCATTCGGCCCTCGATGTTGTGCCGAGCAATGATCACCCTACTTAAACCCATGTAACCCGTATCCCAACAATCCCCCCATTAACCTTACACTACGGGCAATTTACCATGGCCAATCCACCTAACCCGCACATCTTTGGACTGTGGGAGGAAACCGGAGCACCCGGAGGAAACCCACGCCCAGACACGGGGAGGACGTGCAGACTCCACACAGACAGTGACCCAGCCGGGAATCGAACCTGGGACCCTGGAGCTGTGAAGCATTGATGCTAACCACCATGCTACCGTGAGGCCCCTAACACAGTTGGGTTTTTACAATAATCCAGCAGTTTCATGGTCTCCTTTTCTCCTGCTGGTCCCATAGATTCTGCCCAATTTCACAACCTCTCTCCTTGTGTTTGTGGCCTCTCTCTTATGCTCACTTTTTGCTTTCAGAAGGCCATATAATAAGAAGTGGAAAATTTAAAACAGATTTGAGGAGAAACTACTTCTCCCAAGGGTTGTGAATCTGTGGAATTTGCTATCCCAGATGCAGGGACAGTGAGTAAATTTAAGGAGGAGTTAGACAGATTTTTAAGTGGTAATGGTTTGAAGGTTTATGGAGAAAAGGCAGGACAGTGGAGTTGAGGTCATGATGGGATCAACCATGATCACATTGATGTGTTTAGGCTCGGGAGGCTGAATTGCCTATTCAATCTCCTGGGTCATGTGTTCCAAGGAGGAGATGCTCTAGCTGATTTTGCAATCCACCTCTTAGTCTGTAGCATTAAAGGTGACAGATGAGGAATATATCAGCCAGAATGGCGGATCAGACTCACTTATAATAATAATGGGCCAAATGGCCTAATTCTGCTCTTAAATGTTATGAACTGTGTTTCTTACTCTCAAAGTGAGTGAATCCTTTGCTATTTCTCCTCTGGGCCCCATCTCCACTATTATTGTCTGATTGTCCCACTGAGACTCTCACTGTTATTATTGGACAATCAACGATTGTCTCAGCCTGTGGCCGCTCTCACCATCTGTCACCGTCACAATGCCCGTGATTGACGGCAGCTTTTGACCAATTGGAAGAGGAGGGGCGGGACTGGAGGCCCGACAGGGAGCGGCTGGTCCTCCAACCAATCGGAGTGAATGAGAGGCAGGACTGGGCTTGATTGAAGCATGCGCAGTGTGGGTCATGGCGATGGACAGCGGTTCCTTGTTGAGATCTAAAATCGGGAAGAGGCAATTGACGGGGTGGAGGGAGCGAAGAAGCACGTGGTGGGCAGGCGTAAACATGTTGTGTGAGCCGCAAATCTGGGAAAAGAGCTTACCGGATCCAATTTGTACCGAGCGGGGCTGCAGATTCTCATGTTAGGCCCGGGTGAACGGCCACCATCTTTATTGGGGGAAAGCTCACCAGGCCGAATGTGGAGCCGACATCTTTGTTGGAGGCAACGTTTTTTTTTAAAAGAATAATCCTTAACGTCACAATGAAGTTACTGTGAAAATCCCCAATCGCCACATTCCGGCGCCTGTTCGGGTCACTGAGGGAGAATTCAGAATGTCCAAATTACCTAACATCACGTCTTCACACTCTGCACAGACAGTGACCTTAGGCAAGAATCGAAGCTAGGACCCGGACGATGTGAAGCAACGGTGCTAACCACTGTGCTACCGTAGATTGGCCACGCTTAATTACTCCTTAATGTGCAGGGATGTTCTTGGTTATGGGATAAGGCGGGTGGACGAGGGAATGTAAATAGGTAGAGCGCTCATTCGAAGGGTTGGTGCAGACTCAATGGGCCGAATGTCCTTCTGCACGGTTCGGGTACACAGAGGGAGAATTCAGAATGTCCAACTCTCCTAACAGCATGTCGTTTGGGATGTGTTGAAGGAGGTGATTGTTTTGGGAGGTATTTGTTACCCTACGTTCAGAATGAAGCCAACCATCAATCTACATTAGCCTTTGAGTCCCAACGTCTTATTGTTGAAGCAGAGCAGGAAGAGAAGAGAAAGACGTTCTGCTTTTCAGTTCTCACTACCTCCTGGGCTATTCCCCTCCATGTGTCTAGAGATCTATGATTGTGTCCAGTCACATGAAGAACCATGTCAAATCTCTCAACCTACCCCGAGTAAACATCATCCTCGAATAGAGGGACTGCTGATGACATGGAGGGGCAAAGTGTAGCAGGGAGTACGAGCGTTCATCCTGGAGCAGGAGGAGCGATGTTGTGAATTTCTATCCTGGACTGACGGTGATTAATTTTGGAAAATCCTTTTACAGGGGGTTAGAAAGCGAGGATTTACGCAAAGCAAACTCAAACCAAGAATAGGTTTACTTTTTTCCTGAATTTCTTGTTTGGACTGACAAAGATGGCTTTTGCAACTTTCATTTTCAGGGTATTAGAAAAGAATTTGCAGGCAGGAAACACAAGCGAACCCTGACATCAAACTCCTACAGCATCACTCAATTCATCAGGACCTGGATATTATTGCACTTTCAGTGTAAGCATTGAGTTCCAAGTCATTACCACTCAGTGTAAAATTTCTGCCTCATATCACCCTGTAGATCTTGCTCCAAATCTTAAATCTGTGTCCTGAAATCCTTTTGCAATCAGCTGGAAGGAGCAACGTTTCTTTAACTACTTTACCGAGACCAATCAGAAACCTGTACCTCTATCAATCTCCGTTCCTCCAAGGAGAACAACCGCAATTTCTCCAACCTAACATTGCAACTAAAATCCCTAATTCCTGGAACTATTCTGTTAAGTCTCCCCGCACTCTCTCAAGAACCGTCACATCCTCCATAATATATGGTTTGCACAGATCCAGATGTTCTGACTTCCTGTCTGTGATGTCATCACGCACCGACACTTGCACGGTGACATCACCCCCCCCCCCGTTCCCTGGATATTTCCTCAACTAGGAAACTTTTCCTCCAACTCCAGAGTTGCTGATATCTTTCCAGCTTTAGGCTACAGTGGGACATTTTAATATTGAAAACAATGAAACTGCTTCACAGCTGAGTATTTCTAAGCATTTCTCAACAATTTTGAGCTTTTAGTGCTCTGCTCTGTTACGTGTGAGGGGTTCCGTGTCTCTGGAGCTGGTGTGACTCTCAAAAAACAATGCAAAACACCCGTGGAGGGTGAGGGCTACCAGCTTTCGACATATAAAATTCATTCTTTCTCTCGCTCGCTCGCTCTCTCTCGCTCTCTCCCTCCCTCAGAAAACTCAACCAAGATTCACTTCAAAATCTGACAGTCACTCAGTTCATCAGGACCTGAATGCAAGTGTTTCTGTTTGATCTGTGGTTGAAGATTTAAACATCTGTGCAGCTGAAATAGGATAGAGCAAGATTTGCAAACAAGGATGTGAATGTTCCATTGAGATGTTGCTTAACCAGTGCCCAATGTAGGTCAATGAGCACAGGAGTGATGGGTAAGTGAGTGGGACTCAACTTTGGCAGATTCCCTTCCCTGAAGGACATTCGTGAACCAGTTTTCATGGTCACTTTTTCCTAGTGCTGGCCTCACAAATGACCAGATTCATTCAGCTCAATTTCACAACCTGCCTTTGTGTTTTTGTGGTTTCTCTCTCACTCCCTTTTTTCTGCTCTCAAATGAATTTCACAGGGTGTTAGAAGAGGAGTTGCAGTCAGGAAACTGAAACTGAAAATGATATCAGAATTTGATGGAGTCGGCCAATTTATTGTAACCTAAACATCATCGTAATTTGAACATGGAAGAAAAAAGCACCAATCGCAGCCGGGGGAAACTGTTCACGTGTTGTGTGTGTGGACAAGACTTCAGCCAATCATCTGGCCTTTCGGAACATAATTGCAGTCAGGACAGGGAGATGCCGTGGAAATGTGGGGACTGTGAGAAGGGATTCAATTACCCATCCCAGCTAGAAACTCATCGACGCAGTCACAATGGGAACAGGCCGTTCACCTGCTCTCAGTGTGGGAAGGGATTTACTCACACATCCACTCTGCTGAGACACCAACGACTTCACACTCAGGAGAGGCCATTCACCTGCTCTCAGTGTGGGAAGGGATTTGCTCACACATCCACTCTGCTGAGACACCAGCGACTTCACACTCAGGAGAGGCCATTCACCTGCTCTCAGTGTGGGTTGGAATTCAATCGGTCATCCAACCTAGCATTACACCAACGGGTTCACACTGGGGAGAAGCCGTTCATCTGCTCCCAGTGTGGGAAGAGATTTGCTCACTCATACACCCTGCGGACACACAAGCGAGTTCACACTCTGGAGAGGCCATTCACCTGCTCCCAGTGTGGGAAGGGATTCACTCATTCAGCCAATCTGCTGAGACACCAACGAGTTCATACTGGGGAGAGACCGTTCACCTGCTCCCAGTGTGGGAAGGGATTCACTCAATCATCCCACCTACTTGCACATCGGTATATTCACACTGGGGAGAGGCCATTCACCTGCTCCCTGTGTGGGAAGGGATTCAGTCAGTCATCCAACCTGCTGAAACACCAGCGAACTCATAAGTAACTGTTGTGATTGGAATTTGCTGGTGATCATATTCAGGACTGAACCATGTCCATCCGAGTCTGTTTCTGCTTAATTGAAAAATACATCCAGCTCAGTTATAGGTGTTAATATAGCTGGTCTTTGAAAGAGAGGATTTGCATTTAGGAAACACAAACCAAACATCATATCAGCATCTAACACTCACTGAATTTATCGGAAACTGAATATCATCAGATTTTGAACATAGCAGGAAAAAACACCGTTCACAGTGGAGAGAAACTGCACATGTGTCCTGTGTGTGGACGAGGCTTCAGCCAATCATCTGGCCTGCCAGTATATAAATGCAGTCACACCGGGGAGAAACCATGGGAATGTCGAGACTGTGAGAAGGGATTTGATTACCCATCCAAGTTGAAAATCCATCAGTGCACTCACACTGGGGAGAGACCATTCACCTGCTCCCAGTGTGGGAAAGGGCTGACACACTCACACCACTTGCAGCTGCACCAACATTTCTCACTGGAGAGAGGCTGTTCACCTACTTCCACTGTGAGAAGGGATTTGCTCATTCCTCCAATCTGCTGAGACATCAGTGAGTTAACACTGGGGAGAGACCATTTAAATATCCAGACTGTGAGGAGTTTTAAAACAATTCTGGATAACTGATGCCCCCTTAACATGTTCACGCTGTAGAACTGGGTTCAGACAATCTTCTTGCCTCACTACAGCTGTGAGTTCACACAGGGGAGAAGCCGTTCACCTGCTCCAAGTGTAGGAGGGGATTCACTCAGTTATCCCTAGATGCTGACTGGACTGGAGAGGCTTCTTATGGGGGTCGGCAGTAAAGTGACCTTATTCAATGGTGGAGCAGGCTCAATAGACTGATTTTTTAAAAAAAATTGTTCATATTTATTGAACATCTCTAATTGCCCTGGAGGGAGTTAAGAGTCATCCACTTTGCTGTGGGTCTGGAGTCACATGGAGGCCAGATCAGGTAAGGACAGCAGATTTCCTTCCCTAAAGGACATGAGTGAACCAGTTGAGTTTTTAATGACAATCGACAATGATTTCATGGTCATCATTAGACTTTTAATTCCAGATTTTTATTTAATTAAAATGTCACCATCTGCAGTGGCGGGATTTGAACCCGGGTAACAGAACATTACCCTGGGTTTCTGGTTTAGTAGTCCAGTGACAATACCACACCATCACTGCTATCTCACAGGAGGTAGTGGTAGTGGTTTCGTAGCTGACTCCTATTTTTTATGATGTGGAGATGCCGGCGTTGGACTGGGGTGAACACAGTAAGAAGTCTTACAACACCTGAGGAAGGAGCAGTGCTCCGAAAGCTCGTGTTTGAAACAAACATGTTGGACTTTAACCTGGTGTTGTAAGACTTCTTATTGTAAAAACCCTGAAGACATCAAAATTTTACGTTATTTACCCAAAGAGCAGTAACGTGAAACATTGTCCACAATAGGTACAAAATAAGAGGATATGAAGCTCTGTAGCTTCAATAAACACGGAAAGAGAGAAATGAATGTCCAATAAAGACCTGATCCACTTACCAATCACTGTCAGAGTTCAAGGACTCAAAATAAAAAATAATAAGAGTAAGTTATTTGGGAAAGATAGTTAAACAAACAGTGAACAGGGTGGGATGTGTTTGGAGACGTGATGTCTCAGTTCCCCATCCTGGGATCTTCAGTGTGAACATGGTGGGATGTGTTTGGAGACAGGATGTTCCAGTTCTCCATCCTGGGATTCTCAGTGTGAACAGGGTGGGATGTATTTGGAGACAGGATGGCCCAGTTCCCCACCCTGGGGTTCTCAGTGTGAACAGGGTGGGATGTATTTGGAGACAGGATGGCCCAGTTCCCCACCCTGGGATTCTCAGTGTGAACAGGGTGGGATGTGTTTGGAGACAGGATGTATCAGTTCCCCATCCTGGGGTTCTCAGTGTGAACAGGGTGGGATGTATTTGGAGACAGGATGGCCCAGTTCACCATCCCGGGATTCTCAGTGTGAACAGGGTGGGATGTGTTTGGAGACAGGATGTCCCAGTTCCCCACCCTGGGGTTCTCAGTGTGAACAGGGTGGGATGTGTTTGGAGACAGGATGTCCCAGTTCCCCACCCTGGGGTTCTCAGTGTGAACAGGGTGGGATGTGTTTGGAGACAGGATGTTCCCGTTTTCTACTTTAAAGGGACAAGGAGAGAACCAGCTCCATTGAATGGTGATGCTTTATAACATCATTCCATTACCTGGTAAATGCCCTCCCAGACTCCAGTTCATCAGGAGCTGGGAGTGTTTGATGGGGCAGGGCAGAGGGAATTTTACCCTTATCAAAGCTGTGCTGTACCTACTCTCTAGCACTGTTTGATGTGGCGTGTAGTGGGAGTTTTCCTTTGTACCTAGCTTGGGCTGTACTTGTCCTGTGAGTTTGTGATGGGATGATTTGGAGAGAACTTTGTTCTGTACCTTAGATGGGCTGTACATACCTTGGGAGTGTTTGTTGGGAAAGTGTAGAGGGAGACTTGCACTGTTCCTGACAAGTGTTGTACCTGCCCCGAGTGACTCCCACTTCAGAGCAGGTCCATTAAATTTACTCAGAAGGCAGAGGTGGGCCACCTTCTTGAACCTCTTCAGTCCATGTGGTGTACGTACACCCACAGCACTGTTGGGAAGAGATATCTTCTGTCCAGGATATCGATACAGCAACAGTGAAGGAACGGCGGTACTTTTCCAAGTCCTGATGGCGTGTGGCTTGGAAGGAAACTACCACAAGGTGTTGTTCCATACATCTGCTGCCCTTGTCCTTCTAGGTGTCGTGGTTGTGTGGGAAGAGATTCACTCAGTAATTTATCTGCTTTGTGGATGAAAAGAGCTTTGCTGATAATGGAGCCACAGCTTTTCAGAAATCCTGCACTTCATTTCAAATTGTAACAGATTGTTCAATTTACATTGTGGTTTTACAGAATTCTCTGTATCCAGACTCCATTAAACACACTCAGAAAGTAGGAAACAATGGGCTGTTGATTTAATGTTTATTTCTATTACATAAGTGACTGCACATTGAGACCATGAGATTATTGGATACTCAAAGGAGGACACATTAGAAAGAGCTGTGAGTGTAATCAGCACATTGTTCTAATCTGGTTCCTCTGCTCGAAGCCAGACCAGGTCAGAAGCCCCAGGATTTTAGATATTGAACCGTTTTGGTTTTAGTAAAGTATTGCTAACTTGATAATAAATTCCAACACATACTCAGATCCTCTTGCAATGATGTTCAACACACCACTTGCCTTCCTGATCACTTGCTACACCTGCTTTTGGTGACTCATGAACAAGGACACCCAGATCCCTCTGGATATCGGCACTTCCCAATCTCTCACCATTTAAGAAATATACTACATCACCGTTCCAATATTTAGACAATATAATAGACAATATTTTGTCTATATTATCATCCATCTGCCATGTTCTTGCCCATTCATTATCCTGTCCAAATACTCTTGAATCCTCTTTGCATCCTCCTCAGAACGCACATTCTCACCTAGTTTTGAGTCATCAGCAAACATGGAAATATTGCATTTGGTCCCCACACCCACATCATTGACACAGATTGTGAATAACTGGAGCCCGAATACTGATCCTTGTAATACCTCACTGGTCATAGTCTGCCCAGCTGAAAATGATCCATTTATTCCTGCTCGCTGTTGTCTGTGAATCCTCAATCTGTGCCAGTATATCCCCACCCACCATTCATATGTTTCCGAACCTCCTCTGTTGGACTTTATCAAAAGTTTTCTGAAATTCCAAATGCTTACTGGTTCCCTTTTCTCTTTTGCAGCAATATTATTTTTTTTAATTAATGTAGAGTACCCAGTTATGTTTTGTTTCAAATAAGGGGCAATTTAGCATGGCCAATCCACTTAACCCGCACATTTTTGGGTTGTGGGGTGAAACCCACGCAGACACAGTGGTAATATTCTTAAAGAAAACTTTCAACAGCTTTGGAATCATAGAATTTACAGTGCAGAAGGAGGGCATTCGGCCCATCAAGTCTGTGCTGGCCCTTGGAAATAGCACCCAACTTAAGGCCACACTTCTCCCCTCTCCTCATAACCCAGTAACCCCACCGAACCTTTTTTGGACACAAAGGGCAATTTATCATGGCCAATCCACCTAACTTGCACATCTTTGGACCGTGGGAGGAAACCCACGCACACACGGGCAGTATGTGCAGACTCCGCACAGACAGTGACCCATGTCGATAATCGAACCTGGGACCCTGGAGCTTTGAAGCAACTGTGCTACCCACTGTGCTACCATGCTGCCCCATGGAACATATCATTTCTCTTTCAGAAATTCATGCTGAATTTCCCAGATCAGTTAATTATTTTCTAAATGTTGCTGTTAATACATCCTTTGTAACAGATTCTAGTATTTTTCCCATTACTGATGTCAGGATAACAAGTCTGTCGTTCCGCATTTATTCCCCCGTTTCTGAAAAAGTGGGATTACATTTTCAACCTCCAATCTGCAGAGTCTATAGAATGTTGAAAGATGACCAGCAGCGTATCCACTGTGTCGACAGCCACCTCCTCTGACACTCTGCAATGTAAATCATCGGGTCCCAGGTATTTATCAACTTTCAATCCCATTAATTTCTCCAGTGCTACTTTTTCACTCATCTCATTCAGTTCCTCATTCCCATTAGTCTGTAGTTTCTCTCTTATTTCTGGGAGGTTTTTCTACGTTCCTCTGTGGAGACAGACACAAAGTAATTAATTAGCTTCTCTGCCATTTCCCTCTTCCCCATTATAAATAAATCCTGTCTCGTCCTCTAATGAACCCACATTTGTCTTTAATAGAATCCCCAAAGTGCAGATGGAGGCCATTCAGCCCATTGATTCTGCACTGACCCTCTAAATGATCATCCCACCTAGGCCCACTCCCCCGATCTATCCCCATAACCCCACCCGAATATTGGACACTAAGGGGCAACTTAGCATGGCCAATCCACCTAACCTGCGCATCTTTGGACTGTGGGAGGAAACCAGAGCATCTGGAGGAAACCCACGCTGACACAGGGAGAACGTGCAAATATCACAGTGTGTGTAGTTTGTGCATACTCCTCAAATCTGTGAGTTTCCTCCAGGTGCTCTGATTTCCTCTCACAGTCCAAAGATGTGCAGGTTAGGTGGTGTTATTGGGAGTTGACAGACATGACAGGAGACTGGACAGAAACTGGAGATAGATGTGAGTTCATGACTCAGACAAGGGACATTTTTTTTGAGACAGTTTTGATGGTGGGTTAGAGGAAGGGAGAAAAACAGCAGGGGTATCTGATCGGATTGTCTCAATCTTCATGACAAAGAATCTCCACGAGCTCCTCGCAGTTGTTTTTGGAGATGAGAATGGAGAAGACAGGGGAGAAGGAGGATCCTTCAAAGGGAACTAACGTATGTTTGAGGTGTTAAAAAGATTAAATAGGGGCAGCACGGTGGTGCAGTGGATTGCACTGCTGCCTCATGCGCCGAGGTCCCAGGTATCCCAGTTCTGGGTCACTGTCCGTGTGGAGTTTGCACATTCTCCCCGTGTTTGCGTGGGTTTCGCCCCCACAACAAAAAAGATGTGCCGGTTAGGTAGATTGGCCACGCTAAACTGCCCCTTTATTGGAAAAAAATGAATCGGGCATTCTAAATTTTAAAAAAAGATTAAATATAGCATGTTAACCCTAAGCTGATTTATTTAAATGTTATCTTGACTATTAGCCTGTGTAACTGGTTTGAAATGTATTAACATCAGCAGAAACAGACCCCAATGAAGATGGATCAGACCTGGATGTGATTAACAGCAAAATCCACTCACTGTAATTACTTGTGAATTCGCTGGTGTCTCATCAGGTTGGATGACTGTGTGAATCCCATCCCACACTTGGGGCAGATGTAAGGCCTCTCCGCAGTGTGAACCCGCTTGTGTGTCAGCAGGCTGGATGACTGAGTGAATGTCTTCCCACACTGGGAGCAGGTGAACGGTCTCTCCCCAGTGTGAGTTCGCTGGTGTACAGTGAGGTCAGATGATGTCTTGAACCCAGTCCCACAGTAAGAGCACCTGAACGGTTTCTCGTCAGTGTGAATACGTTGATGCCGCATAAGTTCCCCGGAACTTTTAAAGCATTTCCCACAGTCTGGACATTGAAAAGGTCTCTCATCAGTGTGAACACGTTGATGGAGTATCAGAGCCCGAGAACCTTTATAGCACTTCCCGCAGTCTGGACATTTAAATGGTCTCTCGTCCGTGTGAACCCGCTGGTGCGTCATTAAGTCAGATGACCGAATGAATCCTTTCCCACACTCTGAGCAGATGAATGGTCTCTTCCCAGTGTGAACTCGCTGGTGTCTCAGCAGGCTGGACGACTGAGCGAATCCCTTCCCACACACGGAGCAGTTGAATGGTTTCTCCCCGGTGTGCACTCGCTGGTGTTGCAGCAGGCTGGATGATCGAGAGAATCCCTTCCCACAATCGGAGCAAGTGAATGGTCTCTCCCCAGAGTGTCTGGGATGATGAATTTCCAGTTGCGATGTGGATCTGAATCCCTCCTCACATTCCCATGGTTTCTCCTCACTATGAACGGTGCTTTTTCCTTCCATGTTCAAAATTCACTGATATTCAGGTTGCAACAAATTGGGCGATCCTCAGATTCTGATGTAATGTTTGGTTTGAGTTTCCTGACTGCAAATCTTCCCCTTGTAACACTGTTAAATTGATTTAAAACAAAAAAAAAGGGAATGGCACTGAGAAGCAACAGTGCTAACCACTGTGCTATTGTGCCATCCTTAAAATAAAGAGTAGGCACCACTGGATTTCGAACCCAGAATCTCCTGTTAACTAGTCAGGCGCTTGAACCAAATTCTCCCAAATTCTATCGCTTGGATAAAGGATTGGCTAACCAACCGACAGTAGAGTGAGGATTAATCTGTCTTTTTCTGGTTGGCAAGCTGTAACCAGTGATGTGCCTCAGGGTTTGGCCCTCGGGCGTCATCTATTTACAACCTCTATTAATGATTATGGGACAGACAGAATATACAATGTCCAAATTTGTAGATAACACTGAAATGGGTGGGAAAACAAGTTGCAGTGGGGAAATATGAAATAAACTAATGGATTTGCATGGGTTGGGTGGGTGGGCCAAAATTGAATAAAAAGGCAACTTATTATCTAAATGAAGAGAAACTTCAAAATGCTTTTGTACAGCGGGATCTTGGTGTCCTCCCATCCATTCTTCTCACCCATTTCCCAACCCCCTTCCATCCACTGACTCTGTCAACACCTGCTGCTACCTTGGGACAGCGGGCAGAATAATCAAATAATCACCCGAGTTATCGGGTGGCACAGTAACACAATGGTTAGCACTGTTGCTTCACGGCGCCAGGGACCTGGGTTCGATTCCCAGCTTGGGTCACTGTCTGTGCAGAGTCTGCACGCTCTCCCTGTGTCTGCGTGTGTTTCTTTAAAGTGCTCCGGTTTTCTCCCACAAGTCCTGAAAGACGTGCTTGTTAGGTGAATTGAACATCCTGAATTCTCCCTCGGTGTAACCGAACAGATGCCGGAGTGTGGTGACTAGGGGATTTTCACAGTAACTTCATTGCAGTGTTAAGCCTACTTGTGCCACTAATAAAGATTATTATTATTCTGTTTATTTCAAGGAGGGTGGAGTCTAATAGCAAAGTGGTGTTGCTGCAACTGTACAAGCAGCCAGTGAGGCCACATTTAGAACACTACAGTCTTGATCACCTTCTTCAAGGAACGATGAGGGTCTGCCAAATGAGGAAAGAATTCTCTCAAACTGGTGAATCTTGGAATTATTTACCCCAGGTAACGTGGAGGCCGAGTCCTTCATCAGTTGCAAGGCTGAGATTGATACGTTTTTAATCGGTTGGGGAATAGAGAGAAGGTAGGAAAGTGGACTTAGTGAGTGTGAGATCAGCTGTGATCTCATTAAATGGTGGAGCAGTTCAAAGGCTGAATGGCTGACTCCTGTCCCTATTGCTTCTGGTCTGTTCTGTTTGTCGGTAAAGATTTCCAGAATCTGTGTGACTGGAGAAGCACTGAGATATATAAAATCCTGGTTAGACATTTTTTTTTAAATGCTGGAAATCTTCAGCATAACGGGCAGCATCTGAAAATGAAATGAAAATCGCTTATTGTCACGAGTAGGCTTCAAATGAAGTTACTGTGAAAAGCCCCTAGTCACCACATTCCGGCACCTGTCCGGGGAGGCTGGTACGGGAGGCTGGTCTGTGGAGGAAAACAGAGTTAATGTTTCAGGTCAGCATGATCTTTCATCAGATCAAGAACAGTGTGTTCCCATTAGGGACAAAGGGGCAACCAGAGGATATTGGTCAGCTGTTGAAGGAAAACTTCACATCTGTCTTCACACAAGAGAATGAGGAGATAGATATGGAACTCGGACAAGGAGACTGAGGTTTCTGAGCAAATTGACGTGGGGAGTGACATGGTGTTGGCAGGCTTAAAAGTGGACAAATCTCCAAGTGTGGATGAACTGTGTCCCTGGATGCTCTGAGAGATGAGGGAAGAGACTGCAGGAGCTCTGCCCCAAATTTTTTGATCCTTTCTGGCCACGGAGAGGTGCCAGAGGACTGGAGATCAGCTAATGTGGTCTTACCTTAAGAAAGGTTGTCGAGATAAGCCAGGAAACTACAGACTAGTTAGTCTCACGTCAGTGGTAGGGAAAACATTGGAGAAAATTCAGAAGGACAGAGACTTATCTTCACTTGGAGGGCAAGATGTGATCAGGAATAGTCAGCGTGGCTTGTTAGACGGAGGTTATGCCTAACAAATTTTGAATTGATTTTTTATGTGACTGGCTGTGTAGATGAGGGTAGTGCAGTTGATGCAGTTTGCTGGATTTCAGCAAAGCCTTTGACAAGATCCCAAACGAGAGACATTATAAAGAAGGCAAAAGCACATGGGATAGAGGTAACATGATGGGGTGGATTCAGAATTGGCTTAGCTGTGGGAGACAGAGGGTGATGACAGACGGCTGCTTTAGTGACTGGAAGCCAGTGACCAGTGGCACACCACAGGGATCCAGCAGAGTGAGAATGGAGGGAGTGTGTGGGATGGAGATTTGCAGCTTTCGGAAAATAAGAGAGAGGAAAAATTGTTCCATACAAACTAGAATGATCTGTTCTGAGTTTCTATTCTGTACTGACAGCGAGGAATTTTCTAAATTGTTTTTACAGGATATTAGATGAGGAAGAATTACAGACAGAAGTCTCAAATGTCACGTCTCGATCTGACAGTCACTCAGTTCCCTGGAACCTGAATATCATCGGCCTTTGAATCTAGAAGAAATGTTTGTCCGAACTGTCAGCTTCTAAAGGTTTCAAACATCAGTGTGACTGGAAAAGCAGCAAGACCCACAACACACACCCGAGTGAGATTGTTCCTGACTGTGGAAAGAGTTTTAACCAGTTACACAGCCTGAAGAAACATCATACCATTTACAGCGGGTAAAGACCGTACCCGTGTTTTGTGTGTGGACGAGGCTTCAACTGATCATCGAACCTGGAGAGTTACAAGTTGACTTTAACTATGGAGAAACCGTGGAAATGTGGGGACTGTGGGAAGGGATTCAAAGCTCCATCTGAGGTGGAAATCCATCGACGCGGTCACACTGGAGAGAGGCCGTTCACCTGCTCTGACTGTGGGAAGGGGTTCAGTGATTCATCCAACCTGTTGATGCACCAACGAGTTCACACCGGGGTGAGGCCATACACCTGCTGTGATTGTGGGAAGGGGTTCAGTCGATCGTCCAACCTTCAGTCACACCAGCGGGTTCACACTGGTGAGAGGCCATTCACCTGCTCTGAATGTGGGAAGGCGTTCACTCTGTTATCCCATTTGCAGTCACACCAGAGAGTTCACACTGGGGAGAAGCCTTTCACCTGCTCCCAGTGTGACAAAGGATTTACTAATTCATCCAATCTACAGAAACACCAGCGGGTTCACACGGGGGAGAGGCCATTCACCTGCTCTCAGTGTGAGAAGGGATTCACTCAGTTAACCCACTTACTGACACACGAGGCGGTTCACACTGGAGAGAGGCCGTTCACCTGCTCTGCATGTGGGAAGGGATTCATTCAGTTATCCAAGCTGCTGATACACCAGCGAGTTCACAATGGGGAAAGGCCGTTCACTTGTTCTGACTGTGGGAAGGGATTCACTCAGTCCTCCACCCTGCTCTCTCACCAGCGAATTCACACCGGGGAGAGACCATTCACCTGCCCTGCATGTGGAAAGGGATTCAGAGATTCATCCACCCTGTTGAAACACCAGCGCGTTCACACTGGGGAGAGGCCATTCCTCTGCTCTCAACGTGGGAAGGGATTCACTCAGTCATCTAGCCTGCTGACACATCAGAGAGTTCACACCGGGGAGAGACCATTCATCTGTTCTGTTTGTAGGAAGGGATTCACACAGTCAGCCAACCTGCAGACACATCAGCGAGTTCACAAGCGATTATAGGGGCTGGATTCTGCTGTTATCGCTGCTGTTAATCACATCCAGGATTGACATTCTGACATTTGGTGAAGTGGGAGAGTTTCTTTCTGCTGGACTGGCCGAACTCCCAACGTAGCTTCCAGTGGGCTGATGGTGAGTCTTAAGAGCACATTCCCACTGAAATGATCCACAAAAGCTGATGAAGGACACTTATTTCATCCTGTACAGGGTTCAGTTCTGGCCTTGGGTGACTGCCTGTGTGGAGTTTGCACTTTCTCCCCGTGTCAGCGTGGGTTTTCTCCCGGTGATCCTGATTCTTCCCACAGTCCAGATGTGCAGGTTAGGTGATTGGCCATTCTAAATTGCCCATTTGTGCCTATGTGTAGGTTTGGTCATTGGGATAGGGTGGGTGAGTCGACTTGGGTGGAGTGCTCTTTCAGAGGGTCGATGCAGACTCGATGGGCTGAATGGCTTCTGAGGGTGAGCTGTGAGGAGGATGCAGAGATGCTTCAGCAGGATTTGGACAGGCTGTGAGTGGCACATGCATGGCAGATGCAGTATAATGTGGATGTCCGCTTCAGTAGCAAAATTAGACAGGCCGATTATTATTTGAATGGGTGTAATTTGAGAGTGGTGGATACTCAGTGAGCCCTTGGTGTCCTCGTGCATCAGTCACTGAAAGTAAGCACACAGGTACAGCAGGCAGGAAAGAAGGCAAATGGTATGATGGCCTTCATAACGGGAGGAATAGAGATGTTTTATTGCAGTTTTATAGGGCATTGGTGAGGACACACCAGGAGTATTTTGTTCAGTTTGGTGTCCTTATCTGAGGAAGGAGGTTCTTCCTATGGAGGGAGTGCAGTGAAGGTTTACCAGGCTGATTCCTGGGATGGTGGGACTGTCATATGAGGAGAGACTATGTCGGTTAGGATTATATTTATTGGAGTTTAGAATAGTGAGAGGGGATCTCATTGAAACTTCCAAAATTCTAATAGGATTAGAAAGGGTAGATTCAGAAAGAATGTTATCCAATGGTGGGGAGTCCAGAACTAGGGGTCATAGTTTGAGGATAAGGGGTAAACATTTTCAGACTGAGGTGAAGAGAAAATTCTTCATCCAGAGAGTGGGGAATCTGGAATTCGCTACCACAGAAATAGTTGAGGCCAAAACTTTGTGTAATTTCAAGAAGGAATGAGATATTGCTCTTGGGGCTGAATGGATCAAGGGATATGGGAGGAAAGCGGGTCTCGGGTATTGAACTTGATGATCAGAATGAATGGTGGAGCAGGCTCAAAGGGCCTGTTTTACTGCAATTGTATAGGGCTTCCTGCTGCTTCTATTTTCTATGTTAATAGAATGGTATGTTGGCCTTCACAGTGGGAGGAATAGAGATGTTTCCTACCAGTACAGGTGGATCTAAAATCAATACATTTATCTGTGATCCATTGAGTTTGCAGCCAGTTGGCTCCATTGGTCTGTGTCAATATTTATGCTCCACATGATCCCCCACCCACCCCTCTTCATCCCCCCCCCCCCCCATCAGCATCGCCTTCTATTCCTTTCTCCCTCATGTCTGTATCCAGATTCCCCTTCAATGTATTCATGCTGTTCACCTCAACCACTCGCTGTGGTAACGAGTTCCACATTGTCACCACTCGCTGGGTAAAGAGGTTTCTGCTGAAATTCCTATTGAATTATTGAACCTCCTCATAATCTTCCATTTGGTCACTTTTCAGTTTTCTCTTTTCTAGAGAAAAGCCGTCCCAGTCTTTCCTAAGGATTAAATGCGCTGTTCTCGTATATTCTTGGAATCTTTGTTGTTCCTTTTCCAGAGTCTCTATTTCCTTTTCCTAAATGGAGATCACCAATGTTGACGGTGCTCTGTGTCGTCCAGCCCTGGATCGAAACAAGTTGAACATAACTTCCTGCTTTTCAATTCTCCCTCTGGAATGGAACCCTATATATGGGCCCCACACTTTAGGAAAGATGTGAAGTTCTCGGAGAGAGTGCAGAGATTTACGAGAATGGTACCAGAGATGAGGGACTTCAGTGAGCGGGGGAGACTGGAGCAGCTGCAATTGTTGTTTTGAGATCTGTTGTGATATCAGAGGAGGCCATTCAGCCTATTGATTCCCTGTTGGCTCCCTGGAGCAAACTAGTCAGTCTCTGTATCCCTATAGCCGTGTAAGTTTAGATCCCGAGATGCCCATTCAGTTTCCATTTGAAATCTTCCATTGTCTTCATTCCCACCCCCTCACAGGCAGCAAGTTCCAGGTCATTACCATTCCCTGCATCAAAATATTCTCCCTCACATTCCCTCTGCATCTTTTACCCAAAACCTAAAATCTGTCTCCCCCTTGTCCTTGTCCCTTCAGCTAATGGGAACAACTTTTCTTTATCCACCTTATCGAAACCTGTCATAATCTTGTCCACCTCTATCAAATATCCCCTCAACCTCCTTTGCGAAAAGGTGAACAACCCCAGCCTGACATCGACCATAAAGAACAAACCGAATATGTTAATGTCTAAAATCAAATGGGAACGTTTAATTTCTGTTTTAAAGATATTGTGAATATATTGTCCTAGACAATAAATGAATTGGAATACTTTCCCTCGGGTGTGTCTGGAATATGTCAATCTGGTATCCCCCTAAATTCCAGATAGTTTGGAATGTGTAGATGGGATGAATGAGTTTATCACTTTCTCTTGGAAATGTTTACATCCTTGTCCATGAACTTTGTTGTAAAGAAGTCCAGGCGCTACATAAAATATCAGCACCGTAACATGGGGAGATAAGGAAGATAGACTCACTTTGGTCTTTCATCAGCACATCTGAGAGTTAAGAATGTGTGACATGATTTTGGGATACTGGTGTGTGTAAATGTGATTTGTTACTTGTGAAAAACAGCAAGTTTAAATTCATGGTGAAATGAATTTAATTCATTTCATTTCACGGCAGCTGAAATGGTTAATGTGACCAAGGGATTGAGACAACATTGTTACCGCATCAAGGCATTGGCACACACTCCAGAGAGAAACTGACTTTAAAACAATCAATGGAGATGGTGCTTCTACCCAGAGTGTAATGGTAATGCTGCTGCACTTAGATACTACTGCTCAGACATTAGACTGTCAGCTCTTATTTATACTGAATAAAATCTACCCACTGCCACCAATAAGGGCTATCACTGTGAATCATTTCAGAGTTTGGGAAAGTGTGGGTGATGAAGGTCAATATAAATTAGGAGGATTCGGCCCCTGGATCCTACTCCTCCATTCAATGAAATCAGGGCTAGTCTGATTGTGGTCTCGACTCCTTTCCTTCCTCCATCCTTTCACTCCGATGTCAATCAAGAATCGATCAAATTCAGCCTTCAAGCAGATTCAATGGGCCTGCCTCCAGCCCTCTCTGGGGAAGGAAGATTCATATACCCACAGCCATCAGGGGAAAAAATTATCAGCATCTTAAATGAGAGACCCCTTATTTGTAAATGGTGTCCCCTAGTTCTAGTCTCTGCCACAAGAGGAAACATCCTCTCAGCATTCTCTCTGTCAATTCCATTCAGCGTCGCATGTTTAAATAAGATCATCTCTCATTATTCTAAACTGCAATGGATACAGGCCCAACCTGTCAAACCTTTCCTCAGAGGATAACCCCCTCATTCCAGGAATCCAGGGTCAACCTTTTCTCTACTGCTTCTGAAGCACTTATCTCATGACTGAAATAAGGAGACGCAAACTGTACACAGTGCTCCAAATATGGTATCACTAAGGCCCTGGACAACTGCAGCAAAACATCCCTACTTTTATATTCCATTTTGTTTGGAATAAACAACAATATTCCATTGACCTTCCTGATTACTTGGTATACCTGCAGACTAACTTGCGATTCCAGGGCATTCTGATCCCTCTGTACCTCAGAGTTTTGTAATCTCTCCCTATTTAAATAATATTGTTTTATTTAATACTTCCTTACAAAGTGGACAATTCACAATTTCGAAAGTTATGCTCCATCTGTCAGGTTTTTGCCACTCAGCCTATTTGTAATCCTTTGCAGAGTGTTGAAATCCACTTCACAAATTACTTTCCTACCCATCTTTGAGGCATCAGAAAATTTAGCCGCAGACATTCAATCCCATCATCCAACACATTCATACAGATTGTAAATGGTTGGGAGCCCAACACTGATCCTGGTGATATTCCACTTGTCACATCTTACCCACCCAGAAATGACCCATTTATACCGACTGGCTGCTTCCTGTTCGCTAACCAATCCTCTATCCATACTGATATGTTGCCCCCAAACCATGAGCTCTTATTTTGTGTAATAACCTTTGCTGTGATAGCTTGGGGAAATCCCTTCTGGAAATCCAGATAAAGCACATCTACAGGTTCCCCTTTATTGACATCCCTTGTTACTTCCTCAGAGAACCTTCATAAATTAGTCAATCACGATTGATTCCCTGAACCCATTTTCAAACACTGTGTCAATAGGGCACCACGGTAGCATTGTGGATAGCACAATCGCTTCACAGCTCCAGGGTCCCAGGTTCGATTCCGACTTGGGCCACTGTCTGTGCGGAGTCTGCACATCCTTCCCGTGTGTGCGTGGGTTTCCTCCGGTTTCCTCCCACAGTCCAAAGATGTGCAGGTTAGGTGGATTGGCCATGATAAATTGCCGTTAGTGTCCAAAATTGCCCTTAATGTTGGGTGGGGTTACTGGGATTGGGTGGAGTTGTTGATCTTGGGTAGGGTGCTCTTTCCAAGAGCCGGTGCAGACTCGATGGGCTGAATGGCCTCCTTCTGCACTGTAAATTCTATGAAATCTCCCCTTCCCCCCCCCCCCCCCCTCTTTTTGCCAATTACCTTAGACAGACTCACATTCTGTTAAAGAGCCTGTCAACCCCACTCACTTTCCCGAACGTGAACAAATTTAATCAGGAAAAGTCCAACAAATTCAAATATTTTACTGTTAAAAGTTTATTGACGAAACAGAACATGGTTTAAAAAAAACTAACAGAAAATTACTTGAGGATGAAAGACAACCCGAGTAACAGGATGTTCACAATGTTCTGGGTCCCAAATGGTTTCCCTTCAGCTCCTCTGTACCCTGTTCCCATGACCCCTCGTTTTGGACACGGGGGCACTGAATCCTGGGGGTCACATCATTGTCAGCCCCGGTCTCCCCCCCCCCCCCCCCTCCTGAACCCCGATTGGATGGATGTCCAGTTCCCAGTCAGTCCTCCAGCACCTTTCTGCCTCTATCAGTGCAATGACCATGGCAGTTCCCCAACTGGGGAGCAGACCCCGTTATTCTCACCTAGATTGGGCCCTCAGCTCCATCACCTGGCTGTCATTGACACGAGCAATAGAGACAGAAAGGGGGCCGAGGCTCAAATAGGAAGACAAAACTTGTGGATTAGGATCTCCGTAAAGGTCAGCAACTTCCAATAAAAAAATCAAATTCCCAGTCAACAAATTAAAGGATCACACGACAAGACTTCAAGTTTTATGACTTTTTAAACAACAAACAAACAAACTAGAAGCTATTTTAACTCGGAAACCTACACATTAAACTATAAACTGGAACTTTGCCCTTTTGCACAATCTAAAATCACACTCCACAATTACAGTTTACTGTGTTCTGGAAGGCAAAACTTAGTTGTCTCAGAACCTGTCCAAAGTGATGATTCATTCCCGAGGATTTACTTCCGTTCTTCAATCAAGACACCGAGGAAAAAAAGGGAGAATAGAATAGAATGTGAACTAGCAAAATACATAAAAATGGATTGTAAAAGTTTCTATGGTTGCGTAAAAAGGAAACGTTTGGCTCTGACAAAGGTTTTGTCCGTTACAGATAGTCAAGAGAATTTAGAATGAGGAATAGAGATCTCTCCAGCTACCTCGTTCAACACTCTGGGATGCAGATAATCAGCTTTTGGAGATTTATTCACTTTCAACCCCATTCATTTATTCAGTACGACTTTTTCACCAATACTAATCTCTGCCAGTCCCTTGGTTCTCTGGTGTTTTGGGGACAATTTCTGTATCTTCCTCTGTGAAGACAGACAGACATTGTTTAGTTTCTCTGCCATTTCCTTACTCCCCATTATAAACTCTCCTGTCTCTGCCTGGAATGGACCCACATTGGTCTTTGCTAATCTTTACCTTTTCACATTCCTGTGTAAGCTTTTCCAGTCGGTTTTTATGTTTCTCGCCAGTTTGCTCTCATCAGTTTCTTGATCCTCCTTTGCTGATTTCTAATGGATCTCATGGAATCTTTTAACTTTTCTTGTTCGCCACGGTTACATTACTTTTCCTGTTGGATTTTTATTCCTTAAAGGAATCTATATTTGTTGTATATATGTGAAATAAAAGTTGCAAAAATCCAAGAGGACCATAGGCTGCTCTCGCCATTGACAGAGAGAGAGCTGACTGGAGGTGATTTAACTCGAGGGTCAGCACACCTCAGGCGAGGGGCCTGGTTGAGAAGGCCGGGCCTTCATGAATAAACTCAGCCAATACGGGAGTTGAATCCTCACTGTTGGCCTCGCTCTGCATCACAAACCAGTCATCCAGCCAACTGAGCTAACCGACCCCTGATAAATATGTAATAATTCCTTAAACATGAGGTATTCCCTGTACCAATCCGTTTCCCAGTCCACCTCAGACAACTTGCCCTTCACACCCTGATAATTTTCTTCTGTGAGGGACTCCCAGATAGATTGAACAAAAGAACCATCTAACCACCAGGGGGCCATAGGCATGGCAGCACGGCATGCTTTTTGGGGGTGGAGGGGGGGGGGGGGGTCGAAACAGAAATTGAAACTAAATATCTTCAAACATCCAAACACCCTTTCACTCTGTGATCCTTGTGCAATTTGAAGCCAGGTATTAGCAACAAGGCTCAGAGAGAATCAGCCCATTGGAGGCAAAGTGGTGAGACCGGCCAGTCCAGCAGAAAGAAACCTTCCGACCATCCCCACTGACCACCTGTCAGAATGAACAAAATGCAGTCCTGGGTGTAGAGCAGAAACAATAACAGCCAAATCCAACCCCTGTAATCGATTGTGAAATTGTTGGTGTCACAGCAGGTCCGATGAAACAGGTAATCCCGTCTCACATTGAGAAGTGGACGGCTTCTCCCCAGTGTGAACTCGCTGGTGTCTCCGCAGGTGGGATAACTGAGTAAATCCTTTCCCACAACGAGAGCAGGTGAACGGCCTCTCCCCAGTGTGAACTCGCTGGTGTCTCCGCAGGTGGGATAACTGAGTAAATCCTTTCCCACAACGAGAGCAGGTGAACGGCCTCTCCCCAGTGTGAACTCGCTGGTGTCTCCGCAGGGTGGATACTTGAGTAAATCGTTTCCCACACTGAGAGCAGGTGAATGGCTTCTCCCCAGTGTGAACTCGCTGATGTGCCTGCAGGTTGGATAACTGAGTGAATCCTTTCCCACACTGAGAGCAGGTGAATGGCCTCTCCTCAGTGTGAACTCGCTGGTGGATCCGCAGGTGAGATAATTGAGTAAATCCTTTCCCACACTGAGAGCAGGTGAATGACCTCTCCTCAGTGTGACCTTCCTGGTGGCTCAATAGGTGGGATGAATCCCGGAATCCTTTTCCACATTGGGAGCAGGTAAAGGGCCTCTCCCCCGTGTGAATTCGCTGGTGTCTCAATAGGTGGGACAAATTACAAAATCCTTTCCCACACTGAGAGCAAATGAACGGCCTCTCTCCAGTGTGAACTCGCCGGTGTGTCTGCAGATTGGATAATCGAGTAAATCCTTTCCCACATACAGAGCAGGTGAATGGCCTCTCCCCAGTGTGACTGTGTCGATGAACCTCCAGCTGAGATGGGAATCTATATCCCTTCCCACAATCCCCACATTTCCACGGATTCTCCATGTTTTGGGTCTCTTTGTGTCTCTCCAGGCTGGTCAATCAGTTGAAGCCTCATCCAAAGACACAACACGGGTGCGATCTCGTCCCGCTCTGAATGGTGTTATGTTTTTCAGACTGTGTAACTGGTTAAAGCTATTTCTACAGTCAGTTCACTGAAACTCTCACTCGGGTGTGTGTTGTGTGGGTCTCGGTGCTTTTCCAGTCACACTGATGTTTCTACAGTCAGTTCACTGAAACTCTCACTTGGGTGTGTGTTGTGTGGGTCTCGGTGCTTTTCCAGTCACACAGATGTTTGAAATCTTTAGCTGACAGTTCGGGCAAACATTTTGCATTCTACATTCATAGTTTAAGGAAATTCAGGTTCCAGGGAATCGAGTGACCATCAGATCGAGATGTAACGTTTGAGATTTCTGTCTGTAATTCCTCCTCATCTAATATCCTGTAAAAACATTTTACAAAATTCATCACTGTCAAAACAGGATAGAAAGTCAGAACAGACAATTCTAGTTTCTATGTCATATTTCTTCCTCTTATTCCCCGAAAGCTGCAAATCTTCATCCCACACACTCCCTCCATTCTCTTTTTAAAATAAATTTAAAGTACCCAATTCATTTTTTTCCAATTAAGGGGCAACTTAGCGTGGCCAATCCACCTACCCTGCACATCTTTGGGTTGTCGGGGCGAAACGCAAGCAGACACGGGGAGAATGTGCAAACTCCACATGAACAGTGACCGAGAGCCAGGATCGAACCTGGGACCTCGGCGGAGTGAGGTTGCAGTGCTAACCACTGTGCCACCGTGCAGCCTCTCGCCGTCAATTCTTTATCTGCTGTAAGAAGTCTTACAACACCAGTTTAAAGTCCAACAGGTTTGTTTCAAACACGAGCACTGCTCCTTCCTCAGGTGAATCTGCTGTATCTAATAATAATAATAATCTTTATTAGTGTCACAAGTAGGCTTACATTAACGCTGCAATGAAGTTACTGTGAAAAACCCAAGTCACCACACTACGGCGCTATTCACCCTCCCTATTCTCCTGAAGGTGCTGATTCAGGCTGATTGACAGATCCATGCTCACAGCTTCCTGTCCAGGAGGTCACAGCAAATCAAAGAGAAAATGCTGGAAAATCTCAGCAGGTCTGGCAGCACCTGTAGGGAGAGAAAAGAGTTAACGCTTGGAGTCCAGATGACCCTTTGTCAAAGCTAAAACAGTAAGAAGTCTTACAACACCAGGTTAAAGTCCAACAGGTTTGTTTCAAACACAAGCTTTCGGAGCGCAGCTCCTTCCTCAGGTGAACGCCAGCATCTCCACATGAAAGCTAAAAGAGGGAGAAAGTGGGAAATATTTATATGGTGGAGTGAGAATGAAGTCATCTTTCATGTATAAATATTTCCCCAACTGTGCCGGGAGACAGCCTGCAGATCACCTCGGTCCGCCGCATGGACTCCGGCATCTCCCGCTGTGTGGCGGCAACGCTGGTCTCTATGATGTTGTTTGTGGAGAGAAGCCGGAAGTGACGGACAGTTAGAGTGGAGAATGTTCATTGTTTCATTCGGCTCTGGGGCCGCACTCGGGATTCTAAACCCAGCCCCCGACACTGACCTCTCACCTGACAATGGCCAGAGTGATTGACGGCAGCTCCTGACCATTAGGGTTCAGGGACGGATTCGGAAGACCGGTCAAAAGTGGCTGGTCCTCCAGCCAATCGGAGTGAATGAGGGGGCGGGACTGGGCCGTGTGAAGCATGCGCAGTGCGATTAATGGCGGCACAGATAGTTGTTTTCTCGGATCCACAATCCGTAAAGGTGGGGATGGCGGGACGGAGGGAGAGCTCGATTAGGCACATCGTTGGACACACTTATTAAACATGTTATATAAACCGAAAATCCGGAAAACTAACCTATCGGGGGACATGGCTTTCTCACAGACGAGACAATGGGGACGCCATCTCCCTCGCGCGCACTGGAGGGTTGCGCAGTCGTCAACCTTATTGCGGCACTGGCAGCAGTGCGCACGCACACCCACCATCTTTATTGGGGGCAGCAGCCAGCGCAGTTCAGGCTCAGTCGCCATCATTGTTGGGAGCAACATTTTCTAAATGTTTTTTCATGACAGACTGTTTCACTCTGAGTTACAATTCTTATTTATGACTCAGAACAATGATACATGTCCAGGGCAGTGACAATAATTCGTATTTATTGTGTCTTGACAGAATAAAGCGTTTTCACACATCTCAGAGAAACATTATAAAATAACAATTGACACTGAGCAATATTAGATTTAAAGGAGAACCTTAATGGAGGAAAGTGAGTGAGTGAGTCGGAGAGTTTTAAGGAGGACATTCCAGAACTTCTAGCCCAGTCAAATAATAAAAGGCCAGTAATGGTGGACCGAATAAAATCAGGAATGCTGTCGTGGCCGGAATTAAATTAAATTGAAGAGGTGTGTGTGAGGAGATTACAGAGATCAGGATGATCACAACTATAGGAAAAGAAGAATGGGAAATTTCAACTTTTGGAACTTCTTAAAAGGAAAATGAGCACATAGGGATGGGTAAACAAGGCTTGTTTGTATTGTATTTGTTTTATTGTCACATGTACTGAGGTACAATGAAAAGTATTGTTCTGTGTACAGTCAGAAGTTCTGATGTGGAGATGCTGCTGTTGGACTGGGGTGAGCACAGTAAGAAGTCTTGCAACACCAGGTTAATTTCCAACAGGTTTGTTTCAAATAACTAGCTTTCAGAGGAAGGAGCAGTGCTCCGAAAGCTAGTAATTTGAAACAAACCTGTTGGGACTTTAATGTGGCGTTGTAAGACTTCTTACTGCAGTCATAAGTTCATAAGATACATGAGCAGAATTAGGCCATTTGGCCCATCGAATCTGCTCTGCCATTCTATCATAGCTGATATGTTCCTCATCTACTATCTACAATGCTAAAGACCAAGAGCGGGATTGCAAAATCAGCCAGAGCATCTCCTCCTAAGAACACATGACCGAGGAGTAGGCAATGCAGCCTCCCAAGCCTAAACACTTTCAATGTGATCATGGCTGATCCCATCCTGGGCTCAATTCCACTGTCCTCCATAAGCCTTCAACTCATTACCAATTAAAAATCTGTCTAACTCCACTTTGAATTCATTCACTGTCCCTTCATCCACCGCACTCTGGGGTAGAGAATTCCACAGATTCACAACCCTTTTGGAGAAGTAGTTTCTCTTCAAATCTGTTTTAAATTTGCGACCTCTTATTCTAAGATTATGAACTTTCATTTAAAATGCCCCACAAGAGGAAGCATCAGCTCCACGTCTACTTTATAATCTTCATTATTGGCACAAATAGGCTTACATTAACACTGTAATGAAGTTACGGTGGCAATCCCCGAGTCGCCCATTCCGACACCTTTTCAGGTATATAGAGGGAGAATTCAGAATGCCCAAATTAACCACCAGCACGGCTTTTGGGACTTTCGGGAGGAAACGGAAGCGCCCAGAGGAAAGCCACGCCAACACGGGGAGAATGTGCAGACTCTGCACAGACAGGGACCTAAGCCAGGAATCGAACCTGGGACGCTGGCGCTGTGAAGCAACAATGCGAACCACTGTGCTACCTGCCGCCCACTATCCATACCTTTTAACATCTTCTTTAACTCAATTAAATCTCCCCTCATTCTTCTAAACTCTAGAGAGTATAGGCCTAAACTGTTCAATCTCTCCTCATACGACAAAACCCTCATCTCTAGAATCAATCTAGTGAAGCTCCTCTGAACTGCCTCTAATGCCACTACATCTTTCCTCAAATAAGGGGACAAAACTGTGCACAATACTCCAGGTGCGGTCTTGACAATGCCTTGTATAGGTGCAACAACACTTCCTTACTCAGTTCCTTTTGCTAACATTCCCTTTGCTTTCCTTATTATCTGCAGCACCTGCATGCTCGTTTTCTGTGACTCATGCACAAGGACACCCAGATCCCTCTGCATAGGAACACCCCGAAGTCTCTCCCCATTTAGTTAATAGGCCACCTTTCCATTTTTTCTGACCAAAATGCATGGCCTCACACTTATCCACATTAAACTCCATCTGCCACATTTTGGCCCACTCTCCTAACCTATCTATATCCATTTGTAAGGTTCTTATTTTCTCATTGCAGTTTACTGTCCCACTTATTTTCGTGTAATCTGCGAATTTGGCTATAGAACCTCCTATCCCTGTATCCAAGTTGTTAATATAGATTGTAAATAGCTGGGGCCCAAGGACTGAACCCCGTGGCACCCCACTATTTACATATTCCCATCCAGAAAAGAACCATTTATCCTGACTCTCTGTCTCCTGTCTGTCAGCCAGTCTTCTATCTAAGCTAATAAATTACCCCTAATCCCATGTGATCTCACCTTGTCAATTAACCTTCTGTGCGGCAACTTATCAAACGCCTTCACGAAGTCCAGATATACTACATCTACAGGATCCCCATTATCCACTTTGCTTGTTACATCTTGGAAGAACTCACAATTTTTCGTCCAGAAATTAATTTCTTAGTATTTGGAATAGTGGATTGTGAATTCAATATTTTAAAATCTTGAATTGAAAGTCCAATGATGACCATGAAACCATCGTCGATTGTCAGAAAAACCTATCTGGGGGCAGCACTGCTGCCTCACGGCGCTGAGGTCCCAGGTTCAATCCCGGCGCTGGGTTACTGTTCGTGTGGAGTTATGCACATTCTCCCCATGTTTACGTAGGTTTCGCCCCCACACACAAAGATGTGTAGGTTAGGTAGATTGGCCACGCTAAATTGCCTCGTAATTGGCAAAAATGAATTGGGTACTCTAAATTTATGAAAACAACAAAAAAAATCAATTAAAAACTCACCTGGTTCACTCTTGTCCTTTAAATGAAATGAAATAAATGAAAATCGCTTATTGTCATGAGTAGGCTTCAATGAGGGAAGAAAATCTCCTGCCCTTACTTGGTGTGGCCCACATGTGTCACCAGACCCACAGCAAAGTGGTTGACTCTTAAAATGCCCTCTGAAATGGCTGAGCAAACCACTCAGCTCAAGGGCAATTAATGATGGGCAGTAAAAGCCCAGCCAGAGACACCACATCCCCATGAAATTATTTTTTTAAACTTGAGGAAGGATGTGAAGGCATTGGAGTACAGAGTCCAGAGAAAATTCACAAGAATTATTCCAGGGAGAAATAACTGGAGCTATGAGGAGAGGTTGGGTCTGTTTTCCTTGGAGAAAAGAAGGCTGATTGGAGAGTTGTAGAGGTAATCAAGATCCTGAGGGGTTTGGACAGGGTAAATAATGAAAAGCTATTTCCCCTCAGGAGGACATCAAGAGGGGCTGGTTTAGCTCACTCAGCTAAATCGCTGGCTTTTAAAGCAGACCAAGCGGGCCAGCAGCACGGTTCGATTCCCGTACCAGCCTCCCCGGACAGGTGCCGGAATGTGGCGACTAGGGGCTTTTCACAGTAACTTCATTGAAGCCTACTCGTGACAATAAGCGATTTTCATTTCATTTCATGTGGGAGAGTGAATGAATGCCCTCCCACACACTGAGCAGATGAACGGCCTCTCCCCAGTGTGAATCCACTGGTGCTTAAGTAGATTGGACTTCCAAGTAAAACCTTTCCCACAGAAAGAGCAGCTCAAAGGTGACTCCCTGGTGTGAGTGTGTTCATGTGTCAGCAGATCCTTCCGGCTTTTAAAGCTCTTCTCACAGTCAGGATATTTAAACGGCCTCTTATTAGTATGAACAAGTTGGTAGGTCAGCAGGTCGAATGAACGGGCGAATCCTTTCCCAGAAACAGAGCAGATGAACAGCTTCTCCCCAGTGTTTGTGAGTTTATGGCTCAACAGATCACTTTTCCTTTTATAGTTTTTCTCACAGTCGGAACATTGGAAAGGTCTCTCTTCATTGTAAATATGGTGGTGTGACAGGAGGTGGGATGAGGTTGTGAAGCCTTTCCAACACACAGAGCAGGTGAACAGTCTCTCCCGAGTGTGAACTCAATGGTGTCTCAGAAGGTTGGATGATTTATAGAACATAGAACAGTACAGCACAGAACAGGCCCTTCGGCCCTCGATGTTGTGCCGAGCAATGATCACCCCACTTAAACCCACGTAACCCGTATCCCAACAATCCCCCCATTAACCTTACACTACGGGCAATTTAGCATGGCCAATCCACCTAACCCGCACATCTTTGGACTGTGGGAGGAAACCGGAGCACCCGGAGGAAACCCACGCACACACGGGGAGGACGTGCAGACTCCACACAGACAGTGACCCAGCCGGGAATCGAACCTGGGACCCTGGAGCTGTGAAGCATTGATGCTAACCACCATGCTACCGTGAGGCCCCATTTAGTGAACCCTTTCTCACATGCAGAGCTGGTGAATGCTCTCTTCCCGGTGTGACTGCGTTGATGAATATTCAGCTCAGATGGATAATTGAATCCCTTCCCACAGCCTCCACATTTTCACGGTTTCTCCCTGATGGGACAACATTTGCATGATCACGTTTAATTAATAATCTTTATTGTCACAAGTAGGCTTACATTGACACTGCAATGAGGTTACTGTGAATAGCCCCTAGTCACCACACTCTGATGCCTGTTCGGGTACACACAGAGAGAATTCAGAATGTCCAAATAACCCAACAGCTCTTGAGGGAGTAAAGCAGAGCAGCTGGTTGAAACCCACGCAGACATGTGGAGAACGTGCAGACTCTGCACAGACAGTGACCTAAACCGGGAATCAAACCTGGGACCCTGGCTCTGTGAAGCAACAGTGCTAATCATTGTGCTACTATGCTGCCTATTTGATGATCAGCTGAAGCTTGGTCCACACACAGAACACAAAAACAGATTCTCCCAAATAGTGCTTTTTGATGTTATGTACAAAAGCTGATGGTTCAGGCTGTGATGCATCAAGTGACTGTTAGACCATGCAAACTGCTGGATTGTCCTAAAAATCCAACTATTTCACTAATGTCCATCAAGGAAAGGACCTGCCACCCGGTCTAGACCTACACAACAATGTAGCTTCACTGGAGAAGGACGAGAGGTGAAAGTGGGAGGAAATGAACGATAAGGACTTGAAATATCTAGAACTCGACAAGAACTTTCAGAGAACCTGCCCCAGCCACAACATTCATCAGCTCAAAATACACAGGAATACCATCACCTTCAACTTCCCCTTCCAATCTCAAACCAACCTGACTTGGACTTACATCGGCATTAATTCATTGTTCCTGGGTGATAATCCTGTAACTTGTTACCTCATACCACTGTGAGAGCACCTTCACCACTCAGATTGCAGCAATTGACTAAACATCACCGTCAAGGGGAAACTGCTGATTGTCAGTAGATTGTTTTAATTTTTTCATGGGATGTGAGCATTGTTGACAAAACCAGCATTTGTTGTCCATCCTAATTGTCCTTCCAAAGTTGGGGGTGACCTTCCTTCATTAATCGCTGCAGTCTCAGTACTGTTGGTGTAGGAATTCTAGGACTTTAACCCAGAGACAGTGAAGGCACAGCAACATACCTACAAGTCAGAATGGTGTGTGGCTTGGAAGGGTAATTGCAGGTTGTGATGTTCCCATGCTACCTGCTGTTCATATCCTTGTAAGTTAAGGGAGTTGGAAAGTGCTTTCAGAAGAGGCTTGGTGGGTTGCTGGTCATGTTAGCAATGCCCATGTCCCAATAATTAACTTTTTAAAAATATTGCAGATGTTAAAAGGATAAAAAAGTCTCAACTGAAATAGATTTGCTGACTTTAACACAGCCTTTAATTGGTCTGTGTTGCCAGACTCAGTTCTGTGAGCAACATCTGTAATAAAACAAAATACAGCATTATCAACATTGTGGGCGGTACCATTCACCTGAACCTGGATTGGACTACCCATAGAATACCATGGCTACAAGAGCGGATCAGAAGCTAGGAATCCTGTGGCAAGTAACCTTCCTCCTGGCTCCCCAAAGACTGTCCAACATCTACAATAATAATAATATTTATTGTCACAAGTAGGCTTACATTAACACTGCAATGAAGCTACTGTGAAAAGCCCCTAGTCGCCACATTTGGGCACCTGCTTGGTACACGGGGGGGGGGGGGGGGGGAGAATTTAGAATGTCCAATTCATCTAACAGCACATCTTTCGAGACTTGTGGGAGGAAACCGGAGCACCCGGAGGAAACCCACGCAGACGCAGGGAGCACATGCAGACTCTGCACAGACTATGACCCAAGCCGGGAATCAAACCTGGGACCCTGGCGCTATGAAGCAACAGTGTGAACCTCTGTGCTACCGTGCCATACAAGACACAAGTCAGGAGTGTAATGGAATACCCTTCACTTTTTCCCACAACACTCAAGAAACGTGACACTATCCAGGACAAAGCAGTTTGTTTGCTTGGCAATCAATCCACAAACATCCACTCCCTCCAGAACAACGGCAGCAGGGTGTACCATAAGACCATAAGATATTGGAGTAGAATTAGGCCACTTGGCCCATCGAGTCTGCTCCGCCATTCAATCATGGCTGATATTTTCTCATCCTCATTCTCCTGCCTTCTCCCCATAACCCCTGATCCCCTTATTAATTAAGAACCTATCTATCTCAGTGAATGTCTTAAAGACACTCAGTGACTTGGTCTCCACAGCATTCTGCGGCAAAGAGTTGGTCTCCACAGCCTTCTGCGGCAAAGAGTTCCACAGATTCACCACTCTCTGGCTGAAACAATTCCTCCTCACCTCTGCTTTGAAGGATCGTCCCTTTAATCTGAGATGGTGTCCTCTGGTTCTAGTTTTTCCTACAAGTGGAAACATCCTCTCCACATTCACTCTATCCAGGCCTCGCAGTATCTTGTACGTTTCAATAAGATCCCCTCTCATCCTTCTAAAGGCTCCTTATGCAGCACTTTTCAAAGCCACATTCACAAAGGATAGCGGCAACAGAAACATGGAAATCCGACCACCTGGAAGGTCCCCTCCAAGCCACTCCTGAATTGGAAATATATAGCTGTTCCTTCACTTCACAGGGCCAAGATCCTGGAACTCTTTCCCTAATAGCACTGTGGCTGTACCTACACCACATGTACTGCAGCATTTCAGCAAGGCAGCTCGTCACCACCTGCTCAAGGGCAATTATGGACGGGCTAGCCAGCGACGCCAACATCATATGAATGACATTTTAAAAAGCAAAAACATTGCAAATGTTGGAATATCAAAATATAAAGAGCTGGACATACTAATCAGGTTAGACCGCATCTGTGTAGAGAAAGATACATTATTACAGGTTCAGGTCTGATCTGCGGTCAACCTCCAATAAAACACTTTCCTACTGGAGCTGATGAATGGTGGCCATAGTTCCCACAATCCCCCGCGGCATAGACACCGCTCGATCAAACTCTCATGGCCCAGACCCTGAGTGCGCATGCTCCGGGGCCAGCCCGCCGCGGGGCATTCTGGGTGACTGTTCCGAGTCGGAGGGAAACGGTAAGTGGTGGCGTTGATGGGCTGCAGTAAACTGGTCAGGATATGGAACCCCAGGGGGAGCGATGGAGCCAGCTCCGGACGGGGATAGTTTCTCAATCTTAAGTGAAGGCCACAGACCCTAAATAAGACTCTGAGGTAGCGAGTGTGTGGCTCTGTGATCTGTGCTTGGGATCAGGCCCGGGTGAACGGCCGCCATCTTGGTTTAGTGAGGAGAAGAGCGCATGCGCTCGAGACTGGGTGACGTAAGAGAGAATGGGCGGGCCTCCTGCACTGTGGGGATTCTGTTCGGGAGGTTACAGCCCCTGGATAGTTACCGGAAGGGGCTGCTTGTAAATTAATGTGAAACGTTAACTCCACATTCCTAGCTTTGCTGCACAGAGGGGACTGGGCTAGTCGGAGCGAAGGGTCTGCTCAAAGCACCAATTTGTTGATCCAGATTGGTGAGCCCTATGGGAGAGAACGTAGGGCTTCCTCTGGCTGCTGGACCCTCTTCCATCGTCTTGTCCATGTTTAGGTGACCCTGGAACGGGAAGATGAGGTGTCCACCGGTAAACTTGATACCTTCCACAATTGTTTGTTACCTCAGGGTGCAGAGTGCTTCTGAGATACTGAAAGCAACATTTTGGTTTAGTTTAAAAGTTTTCCTTGTTTTTGTTGTGATTTTGCTTTCTTTTACTTTAATTGGGCAACATATTTGGGGAAATAAGAGAGGGAAGAATATTCCGTAGAAATTAGAATTATTTGTTCTGAATTTCTATCCTGGCAGACAGTGGTACTGACACAGTAAACTCCTTTTACAGGGCATTGGAAGAAGAGGTTTTCACACATTCATCATGAGTTGAACATCAGCAGGAAAGGATCTGAAACATCAGTGTGACTGGAAAAGCACCGAGACCCACACAACACACACCCGAGTGAGAGAGTTCCAGTGAACTGACTGGAAACATCAGTGTGACTGGAAAAGCACTGAAAGCCACACAATACACACCCGAGTGAGAGTTCCAGTGAACTGACTGTGGAAAGAGCTTCAACTATTACACAGCCTGAAAAAAAATCACATAATTCACAGTGGGGAGACACCGTACAATCATTCTCTGTATCAACAAGCTTTAACTGATTATCCAATCTAGTGACGCCATGGTGAAACCGTGGAAATGTGGGGTCTGTGGGAAGGGTTTCAGCTTCCCATCTGCACTGGAAACTCATAAACGCAGGCACACTGGAGAGAAGTTGTTCACCTGCTCCACTTGTGGAAAGGAATTCACTCAGTCATCCAGCCTAATGACACACCAGCGAGTTCACACTGGAGAGAAACCGTACGATTGCTCTCAGTGCGGGAAAAGCTTCCGGTGTTCATCCCACCTCACTGAACATCTACGGGTTCACACTGGGGAGAGACCATTCCACTGCTCTGAGTGCGGGCAGAGATTCACTTGTTCTTCCCACCTCACTCTACACAAGCGTGTCCACACTGGTGAGAGGCCGTTCGTCTGCTCTGTGTGTGGGAAGGGATTTATTAGATCATCGCATCTTCTTAGACACCAGCGTGTTCACACTGAAGAGAAAGCATTCACCTGCACGGAGTGTGGGAAGAGTTTCACTAATTTACCGAATTTTCAGAATCACCAGCGAATTCACACTGGAGAGAAACCCTTTACCTGTGCTGAGTGTGGGAAGGGATTTGCTGCAAAATCGCAGCTTAGGACACATACACTTGTTCACACTGATGAGAGACCATTTCAATGTTTTGACTGTGAGAAGAGCTTTAAAAGCAGAAGGGATTTGATGAAACACCAGCGAATCCATTCTGGGGAGAAGCCGTTCACCTGCCCCGTGTGTGGCAGAGGATTCACTCAGCCATCCGCTCGTCTGAAACACCAGAGAGTTCACTTGTGATTGCAGGGATTGGATTCCTACACCCAGGAATGAACCATGTTCACTCTGACAGTTCAGATTTATTTCCCTTGTTGTTAAACTCCAGCCCAGTTAGAGGGATTAATAGAATGGACATGAATTGCATTAAACGCAGTGTTGGAGTCCTTGATAAGAGGAGACTGATTGATGGCCTGTTACCGACTGTTCCAATGTTGGGTCTTTTCTCCTTTGTTAATGGAAGACTTGTATTTATATAGCGCCTCTCACAACTTCAGGATGTCCCAAAGTGCTTTACAGACAATGAGGTTCTTTTGAAGTGTAGTCCCTGCTGTAATGTAGGAAATGCAGCAGCCAGATTGCTTACACAAGGCTCCAACAAACACAAATAAGATGCTGGAAATACTCAGCAGGTCAGGCAGCATCTGTGAAGCAAGAAAGTGAGTTCAAAACAGAACTGTGATTATGACCAGATTATCTGTTCAGTGTTCATCACCGAGGGCTTTATAGTGAGTAGTTCACCCGAGAGAACTTCCTCCTTCGAAATATCATCAGCAGAACCTTTATGTCCAGCTGCAAGAGCAGATGGGGTGAGATTGGAAGGTTTCTTCTGAAAGACAATCCTGTATTCCCTCAGTACAGTATTCCCTCAGTACCGTGCTGTATTCCCTCAGTACAGTGCTGTATTCCCTCAGTACGGTGCTGTATTCCCTCAGTACCGTGCTGTATTCCCTCAGTACAGTGCTGTATTCCCTCAGTACCGTGCTGTATTCACTCAGTACCGTGCTGTATTCCCTCAGTACAGTGCTGTATTCCCTCAGTACCATGCTGTATTCCCTCAGTACAGTGCTGTATTCCCTCGGTACCATGCTGTATTCCCTCAGTACAGTGCTGTATTCCCTCAGTACAGTGCTGTATTCCCTCAGTACGGTGCAGTATTCCCTCTGTACAGTGCTGTATTCCCTCAGTACCGTGCTGTATTCCCTCACTACAGTGCTGTATTCCCTCAGTACAGTGCAGTATTCCCTCAATACAGCGCTGTATTCCCTCAGTACAGTGCTGTATTCCCTCAGTACAGTGCAGTATTCCCTCAGTACAGTGCAGTATTCCCTCACTACAGTGCTGTATTCCCTCAGTACAGTGCAGTATTCCCTCAATACAGCGCTGTATTCCCTCAGTACAGTGCTGTATTCCCTCAGTACAGCGCTGTATTCCCTCAGTACAGTGCTGTATTCCCTCAGTACAGTGCTGTACTCCCTCAGTACAGTGCTGCATTCCCTCAGTACCGTGCTGTATTCCCTCAGTACAGTGCAGTATTCCCTCAGTACAGTGCAGTATTCCCTCAGTACGGTGCTGTATTCCCTCTGTACAGTGCAGTACTCCCTCAGTACCGTGCTGTATTCCCTCAGTACAGTGCTGTATTCCCTCAGTACAGTGCAGTATTCCCTCAGTACAGTGCTGTATTCCCTCAGTACAGTGCAGTACTCCCTCAGTACAGTGCTGTATTCCCTCAGTACAGTGCTGCATTCCTCAGTATGGTGCAGTATTCCCTCAGTACGGTGTAGTATTCCCTCAGTACGGTGTAGTATTCCCTCAGTACGGTGCAGTATTCCCTCAGTACAGTGCAGTATTCCATCAGTAGTGCTGTATTCCCTCAGTACAGTGCAGTACTCCCTCAGTACCGTGCTGTATTCCCTCAGTACAGTGCTGTATTCCCTCAGTACAGTGCTGTATTCCCTCAGTACAGTGCTGCATTCCCTCAGTACAGTGCTGCATTCCCTCAGTATGGTGCAGTATTCCCTCAGTACGGTGTAGTATTCCCTCAGTACGGTGCAGTATTCCCTCAGTACAGTGCAGTATTCCCTCAGTAGTGCTGTATTCCCTCAGTACAGTGCAGTACTCCCTCAGTACCGTGCTGTATTCCCTCAGTACAGTGCTATATTCCCTCAGTACAGTGCTATATTCCCTCAGTACAGTATTCCCTCAATGCAGAGCTGTATTCCCTCAGTACAGCGCTGTATTCCCTCAGTACAGCGCTGTATTCCCTCAGTACAGCACTGTATTCCCTCAGTACAGCACTGTATTCCCTCAGTACACTGGGGCAGCATGGTGGTTAGCGTCAATGCTTCACAGCTCCAGGGTCCCAGGTTCAGTTCCCGGCTGCGTCACTGTCTGTGCGGAGTCTGCATATCCTCCCCGTGTGTGCGTGGGTTTCCTCCGGGTGCTCCGGTTTCCTGCCACAGTCCAAAGATGTGCGGGTTAGGTGGATTGGCCATGCTAAATTGCCCGTAGTGTCCTAAAAAGTAAGGTTAAGGGGGGTTGTTGGGTTACGGGTATAGGGTGGATACGTGGGTTTGAGTAGGGTGATCATTGCTCGGCACAACATCGAGGGCCGAAGGGCCTGTTCTGCGCTGTACTGTTCTATGTTCTATGTACAGTGCAGTATTCCCTCAGTACAGCGCTGTACTCCCTCAGTACAGCGCTGTACTCCCTCAGTACAGCGCTGTATTCCCTCAGTACAGTACTGTATTCCCTCAGTGCAGCGCTGTATTCCCTCAGTACAGTGCTGTATTGCCTCAGTACAGTGCAGTATTCCCTCAGTACAGTGCTCTACTCCCTCAGTACAGTATTCCCTCAGTACAGTGCAGTATTCTCTCAGTACAGTTCAGTATTCCCTCAGTACAGTGCAGTATTCTGTCAGTACATTGCTGTATTCCCTCAGTACAGTGCTGTATTCCCTCAGTACAGTGCTGTACTCCCTCAGTGCTGTATTCCCTCAGTACAGTGCTGTATTCCCTCAGTACCAGCTGGATTTTATGGTCAGATTTCTGGAGGTGAAGTTGAACCCACATCCTCCTGACTCAGAGATGGGAATGTAACCATTGAACAATAACACCTCATCATTAACTCGAGATTATTTCCATTCTCACATCTTTGGTTGTTCTCCTGAACACATTAACCCATTGAATCATGCAGCGGGGGATGAACAATAGTCTTTACAGACACCTATAAGTGGGACTAGGTAGTACATTTCAGTAGAAAGTATGCATTTTCAGACAAGTTCCATTTTATAGATGTGCAGGTTAGGTGGATTGGCCATGATAAATTGCCCTTAGTGTACAAAATTGCCCTTAGTGTTGGGTGGGGTTACTGGGTTATTGGGATAGGGGGAGGTGTTGACCTTGGGTAGTGTGTTCTTTCCAAGAGCCGGTGCAGACTCGATGGGCCGAATGACCTCCTTCTGCACTGTAAGTTCTATGATAAGCGAACAAGATCAAGGAAGCCATTTTGAGACTAATATTTACCTGAATGGGGCATTTTATATCCAGCCATTAACCAATTGTATATTTTTATTAAAATAATTTTTATTCTAGTTTTTTAATAACAATAACAAATTTTCTCCCCGCAATTTAAAACAAACAATTTCCACGCCAAAACAGAACAAGAAAAGAACTCTTCCCCCCCCCAAAATAAATAATACCAAATAGCAATACAATAAAGAAGAAAATAACATAACAAACCCACCGCCGCACAAACACCCCCCCAACCATCCCCCCCCCCCCACTGGGTTGCTGCAGAGACCGACCACTCTCTACCCCTTCGCCAGGAAGTCGAGAAAGGGCTGCCACCGCCGAAAGAACCCCTGTACCGACCCCCTCAGGGCAAATTTCATCCTCTCCAACTAAATGAACCCAGCCGTGTCGTTGACCCAGGTCTCCGAACTCGGGGGCCGCGTATCCCTCCACCGTAACAGAATCCTGCGCCGGGCTACTAGAGACGCAACGGCCAGAATGCCGGCCTCTCTCGCCTCCTGCACCCCCAGCTCCGAAACTACCCCAGCCCGGCCTGACCCTAGACCCAACTACTTCCGACAAAATCCCCGCCACCCGTTTCCAAAACCCCTCCAGAGCCAGACATGCCCAAAACATATGGGTGTGGTTTGCCGGGCCACCCGAACACCTCCCACACCTGTCTTCCCCTCCAAAAAACCGGCTCATCCTTGCCCCCGTCATGTGAGCCCTGTGCAGCACCTTCAGCTGAATTAGGCTGAGCCGTGCGCAAGAGGAGGAAGAATTCACCCTCTCCAGGGCGTCCGACCACGTCCCATCCTCAATCTCTTCCCCTAGCTCTTCCTCCCATTTCGCTTTGAGCTCATCTACTGAGGCCTCCTCCTCCACCTGCATAAGTTGGTAGATAGCCGAGATCTTCCCTTCCCCGACCGACGTCCCCGAAAGCACAATGTCCTGCATCCCCCTTGGCGGCAGCTGCGGAAACACCTCCACCTGCTCTTAACAAAGTCCCTGACCTGCATATACCTAAAAGCGTTCCCAGGGGGGAGGTTCCACTTCCCCACTAGCTCCTCCAGAGTCGCGAGCTTCCCATCCAAGAAGAGGTCCCCAAACTGTCTGATGCCTGCCCTGTGCTAGCTCCCAAGTCTCCCGCCCGTTCTCCCTGGCGCAAAACGGTGATTGCCCCATATCGGGCCCAAACTGTGGCCTTCACTTCCCCCCTATGCCGCCTCCACTGTTCCCAGATTTTGAGGGACGCAACCACCACCGGACTCGTGGAGTACTTTGCCGGGGGAAGTGGAAGTGGGGCCGTCACCAAGGCCTCCAGACCGCACAGGATGCCACCTCCAACCTCTTCCATGCATCACCCTCCCCTTCCGTCACCCACCTGCGAATCATCGCCACGTTCGCCGCCCAATAATATCCACCCAGGTTGGGCAGTGCCAGGCCCCCACCTCCCTTCTTCGCTCCAAAAATACCCTCCTTACTCTCGGGGCCATCCGCGCCCACACAAACCCCAGAATCGACTTATTCATCCTTCTAAACAAAAGCCTTCGGGATCAACGTGGGGAGGCACTGGAAAAGAAACAAAAACCTCGGGAGCACGGTCATTTTCACCGACTGGACCCTGCCCGCCAACGAGAGCGGAAGCGCATCCCACCTCCTGAACTGCTCCTCCATCTGCCCCACCAGCCTCGAAAAGTTAAGCCTATTCATAGCCCCCCAGGTCCTAGCCACGTGGACCCCAAGATACCCAAAGCTCCTCTCAGCCCTCCTCAACGGGAGTTCCCCTATCTCCCTCTCCTGACCCCCCGGGTGCAGGACAAACAGCTCGCTTTTCCCCACATTTAGCTGATATCCCGAAAAGTCCTCAAGTATCCTCAGCACCTCTGGCATCCCCTCAGCCGGGTCCGCGACATACAGCAGCAGATCATCTGCATACAGCGCCAACCGGTGCTCCTCCACCCCCCCGCCCCCCTGCACAATCCCCCTCCAACCCTTCGAGTCCCCCAGCGCCATGGCCAGGGGCTCAATTGCCAATGCGAAGAGCAGGGGAGACAAGGGGCACCTCTGCCTCGTCCCTCTGGAAAGCCGAAAGTCCTCCGACCGCCTCCCATTCCTCACCACACTCGCCACCGGGGAGCTGGACAGCAACCTCACCCAGCTAATGAACCCCTCACCAAACCCAAACCTCCGCAACACCTCCCACAGGTAACTCCACTCCACCCTATCAAAAGTTTTCTCCGCATCCATGGACGCCACTATTTCTGACTCCCCAACCACCGGCGCCATCATCATAACATTCAGGAGCCTCCGCACGTTGGCATTCAATTGTCTCCCCTTTTCAAACCCCGTTTGGTCCTCATGAATCACCGTCGGGACCACATCCTCCACCCTCCTGGACAGCACCTTTGCCAACAACTTAACATCTACGTTAAGGAGCGAGATCGGTCGATAAGACCCACATCGGTCCTTTTCCCACTTCAGGAGCAAAGAGATAATTGCCCTGGACATCGTCGGGGGCAAAGCCCCCCCCTCCCCCCTGGCCTCATTCAGGGTCCTCACCAGCAGCGGGCCTAGCAAATCTGGAAATTTCTTATAAAATTCCACCGGGAACCCGTCAGGCCCCAGCGCTTTCCCTGTCTGCATACTTCCCAGCACCTCCACCAACTCCAGCTCAATTGGGGCCCCCACCCGCTCGTCCCCTACTCTTGGGAACTCCAGCTTATCCAAAAAGCGGTCCATCCCGCCTGCTTCCCCAGGGGGTACCGCCCGATATAGCCCCTTATAGAGGATCTGAACACCCCATTGATATTAACCAATTGTATTAATCAAGTGTATTCATTACTCACCAGTCAGAAACATATAGCGATCGTCAATTGATTTTAATTGTGAAGATTTAATAATCAGTTTGTAGTATGTGTTAAAAGACTGGGTTATACCTGAAAGTAATGTCAGCCTCTTTTAAATTCAGTACTCTAGCTTCTGTAAGAACAAGAACAAAGAAAATTACAGCACAGGAACAGGCCCTTCGGCCCTCCCAGCCTGCGCCGATCCAGATCCTTTATCTAAACCTGTCCCCTATTTTCCAAGGTCTACTTCCCTCTGTTCCCCGCCCGTTCATATATCTGTCTAGGTAATGAAATTGACCAACCATTGAGTTCTAATCATTTTATTCAAACTGAGGGAGGAGCTACTTAAGGATTTAAAACCCGAGGAGAAGGTCCATTGTCAGCCAAGTACTGGAATCCCCAAAGCAAGATTCCCATCAGAATTGTTGTCAAAACGGCAGCAGGTGGGGCATTGGTTAACATTGCTGCCTCACAGCGCTGAGGTCCTAGGTTCGATCCCAGCTCTGGGTCACTGCCCGTGTGGAGTTTGCACCTTGTCCCAGTGTTTGTGTGGGTTTCGCCCCCACCACCCAAAGAGGTGCAGGGTAGGTGGATTGGCCACGCTAAATTGCCCCTTAATTGGAAAAAATGAAATGGGCACTCTAAATTTATATTTTAAAAAATTATTGTTGCCAAAGAAGTGGTACAAGAGGGATTATGTTTATACAGCCTGATCAGCCAAGAGAACTGGAAAAAGTCTGTTTTGTATCGATCAGTTTCCCTTTTTCCTTCTGTATCGATCAGTTTACACTTTTTCCTTCCATATCGATACGTTTACCCTTTTCATTCTGTATTGATATGTATCTTTATTTTAACTAAATTTATTTCAATTTACCATCTGAAATTCCTGTCCTTCCTAATCATTAAAAGTCTTGTTCAAACTAAAACAATTGAGTAAACTATTTACAAACACTGGTGGATTGGACTTCCGGTGGCGGCAATGAGGAGCGAAGCCGCACATTCGGCAGCTCCCGCTGAGAACGGACTTTGGGGCTCTTTTCAGGGCCCCCAACGGAGCTGTGGCGGCAAATCCCGACGGGGGAAAAGGTCAGGAGTCGATCCCAACGGTCCTATGGTCCGGACCAGGAGTGGGGTAAGGAGAAAACCGGAGAAAGCACCCCTGAAAAAGCGGGGGAAGGAAGACAAAATGGCAGCCAGCGGAGGCCTTGAGGAGCTTAGGCAATGGGCTCAGGAGCAGCAGGCGACTCTGCTGCGCTGCTTCCAGGAGCTTAAGTTGGAGCTGTTGGAGTCGCTGAATGTAACCAACAGGGAATTGATGGAGACCCAGACAGCCCAGGGGGCTGCGATCCGGGAGCTGCAGCAGCAGGCATCCGAAAGGGATGATGTGGAGATGCCGGCGTTGGACTGGGGTGAGCACAGTAAGAAGTCTTACAACACCAGGTTAAAGTCCAACAGGTTTGTTTCAAACACGAGCTTTCGGAGCACGGCTCCTTCTTCAGCCGAAAGGGAGGATGAGGTCGTGGCCGTGACGGGGAAGGTGGAGATGCACGAGGCGCTCCATAAAAGATGGCAGGAGCAGTTTGAGGAGCTGGACCACTGGTCGAGGAGGAAGAATTTGTGGATCCTGGGCCTCACGGAGGGGCTGGAGGGGTCGGACCTAGCGGCCTATGTGGTGACTATGTTAAACTCGCTGATGGGAGCTGGGTCCCCTGGAGTTAGAGGGAGCCCACAGAATTCTGGCTAGGAGGCCCAAGCCGAACGAGCCGCCGCGGGCGGTGTTGGTGCGGTTTCATCGGTTCGTGGATCGTGAGTGTGTGCAGGCCGCAGCTGGTTCCCCGCTTGATGCAAACCCGGGCCCGGAAACTTCTTATTGGGGTTTGGAACCTCCACCGGGTTTCAGTGAAACCTCCCGGCCGAGTCCAGCGTCGGTACTGCACATGCTCCAGCTCACCATGCCCAGGGAGTGATTGACGGCAGCTCTGGACCAATAGGAAGAGAGGGGGCAGGAGGACCGAGTGGTTGCAGAGGGTCGTCCAACCAATCGGAGTGAATGAGGGGCGGGGCTGAGCCCGGTCTCCCACGTGATGCTGCAGCATGCGCAGTACCGATGGCAACTGAGGATTCAGGCAGTCGGGTGGGAATCCTAACTCGGTCACATCGCGCCCGGTGAGTCATGAGGGAGGGATGGAACCGGCGGATGGGTCGGGAGGCTTCATAAACACTCCATGTTGGCCCCGAATACGAAGCTCGGACACGGCAGTTGGACCAGCGAAAGCTGCTCGGGCTTTTCTCAAGACAGGCCCGGGTGGCCGGGCGCATGCGGACCGACCGAGAACCACGGCTTTGCTCCGCCTCCCATTCACTCTGATTGGCTGGAGGACCAGCTGATCTCGTTCGGTCTTCAAGCCCCGCCCCCTTTTCCTATTGGTCCGAATCCGCCGTCAATCAGTCCCTGGGCATTTGTGAGCTGGAGCAAACCCGTCACAATCATTGTAAGAAGTCTCACAACACCAGGTTAAAGTCCAACAGGTTTGTTTCAAACACGAGCTTTCGGAGCGCAGCTCCTTCCTCAGGTGAATGGTGAGGTACGTTCCAGAAACATTTATATAGACAAAGTCAGAGATGCTGGACAATGCTTGGAATCCGAGCATTTGCAGGTAATCAAATCATTAGATCCAGGGAGAGGGATAATCACAGGTTAAAGAGGTGTGAATTGTCTCAAGACAGAACAGTTGGTGGGATTTTGCAAGTCCAGGCCAGATGGTGGGGGGTGGATGTAATGCGACATGAATCCAAGATCCCGGTTGAGGCCGCACTCATGCGTGCAGAACTTAGCTATAAGTTTTTGCTCGGCAATTCTGCGTTGTCGCGTGTCCTGAAGACCGCCTTGGAGAACGCTTACCCGGAGATCAGAGGCTGAATGCCCTTGACTGCTGAAGTGTTCCCCGACTGGAAGGGAACATTCCGGCCTGGTGATTGTCGCATGATGCCCATTCATTTGTTGTTGTAGTGTCTGCATGTCCTGCCAATGTCCTTTCCTGCAGCGTAAGAGGTAGACTACATTGGTCGAGTCGCACGAGTATGTACCGTGTACCTGGTGGGTGGTGTTACCACGTGTAATGGTGGTATCCAAGTCGATGATCTGGCATGTCTTGCAGAGATTGCCCTGGCAGGGTTGTGTGGTGTCGTGGTCGCTGTTCTGAAGGCTGGGTAATTTGCTGCAAACAATGGTTTGTTTGAGGTTGCGCGGTTGTTTGAAGGCCAGTAGTGCGGGTGTGGGGATGACCTTGGCAAGATGTTCATCTTCATTGATGATGTGTTGAAGGCTGCGAAGAAGATGTCGTAGTTTCTCCGCCCCAGGAAAGTACTGGACGACGAAGGGTACTCTGTCAGTGGTGTCCCGTGTTTGTCTTCTGAGGAGGTCGGTGCGGTTTTTTGCTGTGGCGCGTTGGAACTGTCGATCGATGAGTCGAGCGCCATATCCCGTTCGTACGAGAGCATCTTTCAGCATCTGTAGGTGTCTGTTACGCTCCTCCTCATCTGAGCAGATCCTGTGTATACGGAGGGCTTGTCCATAGGGGATGGCTTCTTTAATGTGTTTTGGGTGAAAGCTGGAGAAGTGGAGCATCGTGAGATTCTCTGTGGGCTTGCGGTAAAGCAAAGTGCTAAGGTGACCATCCTTGATGGAGATGAGTGTGTCCAAGAATGCAACAGAATTTGGAGAATAGTCCATGGTGAGTCTGATGGTGGGATGGAATTTATTGATCTCATCGTGTAGTCGTTTCAGTGATTCTTCGCTGTGGGTCCAAAGGAAAAAATGTCATCGATGTATCTGGTGCATAACATCGGTTGCAGGTCCTGTGTGGTGAGGAAGTCTTGTTCAAACCTGTTGGACTTTAACCTGGTGTTGTAAGACTTCTTACTGTGCTCACCCCAGTCCAACGCCGGCATCTCCACATCATCACAATCATTGTCAGCTCCCTGGTTTGCAGCTGTGGAGCTTCTCCCTCCCTCCTGGGAACAAGAAATGAGAGCTGACACTAGTAAATCCAAGGGGGCAATTCGGACAAATTTATTTATCACAGATTTAGAATGCAACTCATTACCATGGAAAGGAGTTGAGGAAAGTGCTGAGATGTTTTCAAAAGGAAATGGGACAAGCACATGAGAGAAAATGGAATTGAAAATCAGCTGAAAGGCTGAGATTGGATAGGTGTGACAGTCGGAGATGTGTGCCGAGTATTGACAGCAGCAGAATCTGTGACAGAATGGCCTGGTTGTATTTGACAGAGTCAGCTCACTGGGCTAAATCGCTGGCTTTTAAAGCAGACCAAGCAAGCCAGCAGCACAGTTCGATTCCCGTACCAGCCTCCCCGGACAGGCGCCGGAATGTGGCGACTAGGGGCTTTTCACAGTAACTTCATTGAAGCCTACTCATGACAATAGCTATTTTCATTTTTCATTGATTCATCAGGACCGGCCTTTCAACGTGGAAAGAGAAATGTTTGTCTGTTTTGTCTTTCAGAAAAAATTTCAAAAATCACTGTGATTGGAAAAGCACCGAGACACAGACATCTAAGTAATTGTCCACAATTAGTTGGAACTGAGCTTTAACCAATCACACAGCATGAAATTAAATTGCAGCATTGACATCAGGGAGACACCGTACTCAGGCTTCAACTGATGATCCAAGTTGGAGAGACATAAGGATATTCGCACCAAAGGAATCAGGAAGCAGCAACAGGACATTCAGCCCCTGAGCCTGTTCCACCATTTAATAACATCACGGCTGATCGTGACCTCAAATCTGCATCCCACCTACACCTGATAATCTGTCAATAACCATGGAGAAACCGTGGAAATGTGGGGACTGTGGGATGGGATTCAGTTACCCATCTGAATTGGAAACTCGTCGACGTATTCACACTGGGGAAAGGCCATTTACCTGCTCCGTGTGTGGGAAGGGATTCACTCGGTCATCACACCTCCTTAGCCACCAACTTGTTCATACTGATCAGAGACCTTTTAAATGTGCTGACTGTGAGAAGAGTTTTAAAAGTAACAAGAATTTACTGGTACACCAACGCACTCACACAGGGGAGAGGCCCTTCATCTGCTCCGTGTGTGGGAAGGGATTCACTCAATTATCAATCCTCCTGAGACACCAACTTGTTCATACTGATCAGAGGAGTTTTAATTGTGCTGACTGTGAGAAGATCTTTAACAGTAAACAGAATCTGCTGAAACACCAGCGAGTTCACACTGAAACAGAATCATAGAATTTACAGTGCAGAAGAAGGGCATTTGGCCCATCGAGTGAATCATAGAATTTACAGTGCAGAAGGAGGCCACTCGGCCAATCGAGTCTGCACCGGCTCTTGGAAAGAGCACCCTACCCAAGGTCAACACCTCCACCCTATCCCCATAACCCAGCAACCCCACCCAACACTAAGGGCAATTTTGGACACTAAGGGCAATTTATCACGGCCAGTCCACCTAACCTGCACATCTTTGGACTGTGGGAGGAAACCGGAGCACCCGGAGGAAACCCACAGAAACACTGTGACAACGTGCACACTCCGCACAGTGACCCAAGCCGGGATTCAAACCTGGGACGCTGGAGCTGTGTAGGAAGAGTGCTAACCACTGTGTTACCAAGGGTCAGTGCAGACGCGATGTGCCGAATGGCCTGGTCTGCACTGTAAATGATACGATTCTGGAAGTTGTATGATAAACAGTTTAGTGAGAATTGCGACAAAGGAGCAAAGGGTAAGTCTCACAGACAAGATGAGCGCTGAGAGAGCATGATGGGAAACAGCAGGAAAAGAGGGGAAAGATGTGAGTTCAGAATTTGTACAAGAAAGGTCTTCGAGGCAGTTTTACTAGTGGTTTAGTGGAAGAGGAGCTGTAGAATCAGCTGATCAGATTGTTTCAATGGGTGAGGTTTTCCAGCCCTTCCGGCTGGCTGGATCTTCCAGTCCCACAGATCTCTCGGTCTGCTGTTCCGGTTCATTGGTTGTCTCATTGGGTTCGCTGTAGGCCTCTTGGGGTCTGTGGAAAAACTCCCGGTGCCTCATTCGCCTGATGAATTCCCTGGAGTGGAGAAACTATGACATCTTCTTCGCAGCCTTCGACATGTCATCGATGAAGACAAACATCTTGCCAAGACCATCAACACTGCTTGCCTCCAAACAACTGTACAACCTCAGACCATTGATTGCAGCAAACTACCCAGCATTCAGGAGAACAGTGATCATGACACCACACAACTCTGCCATGGCAACCTCTGCAAGACGTGCCAGATCATCAACATGGGTACCACCATTACACGTGAGAACAAGTGTAATGGTGCGACTCGGCTAACGTTATCTACCTCATACTCTGCAGCAAAGGATGTCCCGCGGCGTGGTACATTGGCGAGGCCATGCAGACGCTGCGACAACGGACGAACGGACATCGCGCAAAAATTGCCAGGCAAGAATGTTCCCTTCCAGCCGGGGAACACTTCAGCAGTCAAGGGCATTCAGCCTCTGATCTTCGGGTAAGCGATTGGCCTTCAGGATGCACGGCAACGCAGAATGGCCGAGCAGAAACTGATAGCCAAGTTCCGCACACGTGAGTACGGCCTCAACCGGGACCCTGGATTCTTGTCACATTACATGCGCTTGCAAAATCCTACCAACTGTCCTGGCTTGAGACAATTCACACCTCTTTAACCTGTGATTGTCCCTCTCTCCAGTTGCACCGTATGGACCTGTAAAGACTTAATTTCCTGCAAAGACTCGCATTCAAAGTACCATTTTGCATCATTGAATTTTTCTGCATATAGAACATACAGCACAGAAGGAGGCCAATCAGCCCATCGAGTCTGCACTGACCCACTTAAGCCCTCACTTCCACCCTATTCCTGTAACCCAATAACCCCACCTAACCCTTTTGGACACTAAGGGCAATTTAGCATGGCCAATCCACCTAACCTGCACGTCTTTGGACTGTGGGAGGAAACCGGAGCACCTGGATGAAACCCACGCAGACACTGGGACAATGTGCAGACTCCGCACAGACAGTGACAGCGGGGAAGCGAACCTGGGATCCTGGCGCTGTGAAGCCATAGTGCTATTCACTTGTGCTACCGTGCTGCCCATCTGTGTTTGTGGAACTCACATGTTCACTGACCTGAGGAAGGAGCTACACTCCAAAAGCCAGTGATTCGAAACAAACCTTGTTGGACTTTAACCTGGTGTTTTAAGACTTCTTACTGTGCCCACCCCAGTCCAACGCCGGCATCTCCACATCATAAATCAGAAGCATTTAATGCTTCGGCCAATTTAGAATCAGACACCTTTCACTCGTTAGGTGAATGTGATAACCTCTACGCTACAGATTCAGCTGGCAGCACAGTACACAATGGCCCTGTGCAACATGCAACTGCACAGTCTTGCTGCAGCTTTCAATGCTTCAGCTGAGAGGTGTTGTTGAAAACTCACCACTGTTCTTAGAATTCCCTCTGTACCAAAAAGGGTCGATATTCTAAATGGCGAAAAGGGATTCTCACTCCCTGACTCCGATGCAAGCTTTGGTAGGTGCTATTCAGGTCAAACTATATTTTCAAATTATCCCCGGTATAACCCATACCTTCACCGAAGAATTTTACCTACTTACCCCTCAGTAGCATTGATATCCTGGGTCCTGCGTTGCTGAGTAAGTAGAGTAGGCTAATAACCATTGTTTCAGGTTAAAACTTTTAAGTTATTTTATTATTATTCTTTTCTTTTCGAAGATGCAATCACTGTCTTTACAGAAAAGTAAAAAGATCTTGCTTCTGGATCCTTCTGGTTGGCTGAAGGGACCTTCAGGCCCAACTTGACAATCAACCTTCTTTTTAAAATCTGGTCTACTTTAAATGTCTTCGCTGGTGAGCTTGGTTGCCATGTCCTATCTTTCCCATGTACCGAGCTGTGAGAGCTGGCTATCTCTGAGCTGACTCTGCCTCCTCTTTAAATTCTAGTCTTCCTTAGATGTATTAGCTGTTTTAGCTCGGCTGCTATGTCTTATCTTTCCAATGACCGAGCTGACTGCTTGCTTCTCTTGTTCCTTCTCTGCTTCTCTCTCTCTCCCTCTGCTTCTGCTAGTTCCTGTTCTGGTCTCTGGGTTTATATTCTCTTTCTAACAGTTATTAAGTTTTTATGACTTTATTGTAAAGTAACTTTTATTTCACTTTGATTGTTAAAAGTATCTTTGATCTAAACATTCTAGTACAACTAAGTATTCATTTTGACATGACCTCACCTCTCAGGTCTCTGATTACATTGTTTCCTTTGTGATGTTCAAAGTTCCTTTGTGATATTCAAAAATGCTTTGGTTTCAATATGTGTTACTTTTAATTCCTGTCATTTCTATAGTTTTATTTTCCAATTGTGTGCCCAGCTCATAATTTTGATTTTGGCTTTAAATTATGTTTCTCGTAGACTGATAGTCTCCAATTTTCTTTAATTTACCTGATATCGGCAGAACCTCACACCTAGAATTCTAAACAAATCCAACTGAACCTCATCCTTTCCTTTCCAGCTGCTTACTAAGAGAGTTAATTTAAATGAAGGTGTGAATCATTGCTTTTAACGTAATGCTAAAATCCACTTGGTTATAACTTGAAAGGTTTACATTTATCACCTAGCTCAATTGAAACCCTCATCCATGCTTTTCCAGATGCTTACTAAAATAGTTACTTTCAATGAAGGTGTGAACCATTGTTTTTAGCTTCATACAAAAATCCTGTGTTTGCTAAGCCTGTTTGGGAGAAAGAATCTGCATTTTATAATCCTGCTTTTTGCAGCTGCTGTTAACCCTTTGTGGCATCTTGCCCTACATTCTCTCATGTTTTTCTCAGACCAGATATGCCAGACTTCCATGTTTCAAATGACACATCTTTCCATAAAATTAATTACAGAGGCCAGGTCACTGATTACATGAAGACAGTTTTTCCTTTAAACCAGATGTCTCAACTCATCAGGCCATAAGATATAGAACTTATATTGAACTTTAGCATTTGTTCAGTAAATATCTAATGGAACAATGCTCTCTGTTCAATCATTAATGCATCATTCTTAACTTCCGACAGACAGTTTCCACCAATTTTACTCTATATTTGTTTCATTATTCAACGTGGAACGTCAGTTTATTTGTTTGTTATATATGAATTCATTTTGAATTGAATGGCTCTCGAGTCTTCACTCTGAAATATTTGCCATTGAATTGCAAACATGACTGACCAACAAAAGAAAGTGTGTCACTGGGTAACAGAAATCCCATGGTGCTTTGTTCAGTTTGACCAGTCAGCCTTTGAACAAAGTCAAATATAGTTAAATGGAAGTGAATTGAGAATTATGTGTTGCTTATATTTGACCCCTCTGTGTTTTGGTGTGAAACATTCTGCAGCCTAAATCCCGTTCATGTATAGGAAAGGAGGGGTGACAGCAAATCCGCACTGAGCCTGGATTTCCTCATCTCCCTGAGTGGCTTTTCCTGTTTCTCCATCATTAAGGCCGAAACTTTCAAAAATGTGGTTCAGTTAAATCTCTAATTTCCTGTAATTCAGTTACAGTATCGTTTGTGTCTGTCTGTATGAGCACACATTACCATTAGATATGTTTCGGATGGTGATTAAAATGTTAATCTACATCTACAAAGCCATTAAATTATTTTGTGAACTGAGCAAACTGCCAAGATCCGCACTTTGTTTTTTCATGTATGGAACGATCTAGGGCCCCTACTGCGCTGTAATGTTCTATGTTCTAATTAGTGTAGGTCAGATAGGCTTCAGATGGTTTCACAGGTCGGCGCAACATCGAGGGCCGAAGGGCCCGTACTGCGCTGTAATGTAATGTAATGTTCTATGATCTGTCTGGACTGTATGCAGAACAATACTTTTCACTGTACCTCGGCACACGTGACAATAAATCAAATCCAATCAAAGAGACAGTTTCTTACTCGTCTTCAGATTGAACAATGAGCCGCCTTAAAAGTTATTCATTCATGGGAGGTGGGTGTCACTGGCTGGACCAGCATTTACTGCTCATTCCAATTGCCCTTGAACTGCGTGTTTTGTGAGGCTATTTCCGAGGGCACTTACAAATCAGCCACAACATTGCTGTAGATTTGGAGTCACGTGTAGCCATGCCATGTAAGGAGAGCAGATTTCTTGAAGGACATTAGTGAACCAGATGAGTTTTCACAACAATCCAAATGTCACCATTAGACTTTTAATTTGAAACTTTTATTCAATTTCAGCATCTGTCCTCGGCAGATTCAATCCCAGATCCCCAGAGCATTAACCTGGGTCTCTGGATTACTTGCACAGTAACAATTCCATTACTCCAATGCCTACCCACATATTCTTGGCAGAATATGGTGTTTCGTGTTGTGTTCTGTGATCTTGTATTGCAATGATTCTACAGAACCGCTGGGGAATTAGCCAGAACGATGATTTATTAATGTACACGTGGTAAGGTAATGATCGGAATGCTCTACAGACCAAGTTATCACAGAGTTGCATTAGAGTCTCTTGGAACTACCCTTCTGTGCGACTGGCCTCGTGTATGCCTGGCAACCTTCTGCTGGTAGTCGGATGTCACCTAACTAATGCCTGATGCCAACTACTGGTGGGAGGCACACTGCTGAGTACATGTAATATATACAGATTTATCACCACATCTCATAACTTCTCAAAATGATCGAATAATTTAGTTTTTGAAACAAATTCTGATAGCTCTGCAGTTTCTGGAAACATTTTGGTTGATCGTGTTATTTTTAAAAAATAAATATCTAGTCTTTACAATATAATTACCCAATACACCAATTCACTAATGATGATCAATGTTCACGACTGAATAAACTTGAATTTAATTGTTGTTTTTTGCGATGAAATCAATACATAGTTAATATAGAAAAGGTACAGAAGGTGAAATGGGTGCAGAAAGGCACATGTAATAGGTATAAAAGGGCTTCCTTGACCTTATTACTAAGGCCAGTGAATACACTATGAAAATAACAATTTACGGGCAGCAAGGTGGCGCAATGGTTAGCACTGCTGCCTCACGCCGTCAAGGTCCTAGGTTCGATCCCCTGGGTCACTGCCATGTGGAGTTTGCACATTCTTCCCGTGGTTTTGTAGGTCTCACCCCAACACATAGATGTGCAGGGTAGGTGGATTGGCCACGCTAAGTTGTTCCTTAATTGGAAGAACTGAATTGGGTACTCTAAATTTTTTTTATATAATGAAAATAACAATTTTAAACTAAATGTGATCACACATGTGTACTTACAGTTTCCTACATTACAACAGTGAATATATTTCAAAAGTACTCCATTGGCTTTAAAACACTTTAGGAGGTCCAGTGGGAGTGAGAGGTTTTATAGAAATGTACATTTGTTCTAATTGTTCGCAAATGAGGATATATTACACTCGGTGTCCTCACCAATTTTTTGGTAAAGATTGAGTCTTAATTTTGTCTAATAACCACGTCATTGACACCATTTTGAATACCCTGTGAACCTCCAGACACACCATATACACAATCATTTGTTGTAAAATACAGCGCGTTGTTGTGATTTGGAATCCACTGTCCATAAATGGTGCTGGAATCTCATTGGACTGTAACTTCCAAAAGGGAATTTGGTACATTCTAAAAAAAAATAGTCGAACTATGGAATTAAATGGGTCGCTGAACAAAGAGCTGGCATGGGAAAAATGGGCCAAATAGACTCCTGTGCTCTAGCAGCCTTGTGTACATGGAAAGGGAGTGGTAACAACCTGGAACCTACTGCCTATGAGAGTAGGAGATGCAGAGATGATGGAAGGATTTCAATAGGAAATTGGACAGGCACTGAGAGAAATAAACACACAGGGATTCGGGGAAAGACCGGGGCAATGGGCAGACTGGCTTCCTCCACAGGGAGCCGACATGGTCCCAAAGGGCTGAATGGCCCCATTCCCCACCCTCCAGATGCTGTGATCTCAGGAGAGAAATTCAGCTGCTCCAGTCACTCCAACTACCTGGAGTCCCTCATCTCTGGTGCCGTTCTCGTAAATGTCCTCTACACCCTCTCTAAGAACTTCACATCTTTCCTAAAGTGTGGAGCCCTCATATAGGGTTCCATTGCCGAGGAATAGAATTGAAAAGCACGGAGGAAATGTTCAACTTGTTTAGAATCAGGGTTAGACTACACTGGGAGCTCTGTCAACATTGGTGATCTCCATTTAGAAAAAGGAAATAGAGGCACTGGATAAGGTGCAACAAAGATTCATAATATGCAGAACTGAGAGCATTTATTACTCAGGAAAGGCTGGGGTTGCTTTTTTCTGGAAAAGAGAAGACTGATGGGTGACCTAATGGAAGTCTTTCAGGTTATGAAGGGATTCAATAATCCAATAGGAATTTCAATAGACACCTCTTTACCCAGCGAGTAGTGAGAATGTGGAACTCGTTACCACAGCGAGTGGTTGAGGTGAACAGCATCAATACATTGAATGTAAAGCTTGATACATACATAAGGTAAAGAGGAATAGAAGGAGATGCTGATTGGGGGGGGGGGTGGGGGTGGGGAGATGTAGAGGGGTGAGTGGAGGCTCATGTGGAGCATAAATACTGACACGGACCATGGCTAACCTCAGCCAGTATGGGAATTTAACCTGTAATGTTGGTGTCACTCAGCACGAACCAGCCAACCGATTCCCAAGTAAATCTGGAATAATTCTTTAAATATTAGAGATTTCCTGTCTCCCACCATACTATTTAATGTAGTTTCCCAGTGCACCTCAGAAAACTTCCCCCTCATACCTTAATAATTTTCTTCTTGATATGTTCCTGGAAGGGAGCTTCGCGAGTTTGAGGAGCTTGGAGGAGAAATTTGGGTTGGTAAGGGGAAATGATTTTAGATACCTACAGTTGCGGGACTTTGTTCGTAGACAGGTCCCATCTTTCCCGCGCCTCCCGCCAATGGGGATCCTCGACAGAATAGTCTCTAGGAGGGAAGAAGGGGAGGGCAGAGTCTCGGGTATATATAAGGTGCTCATGAGGGAGGAAGGGTCCCAGACAGAGGAACTGAAACTTAAATGGGAGGAGGAGATAGGCGGGGAAATGGAGGATGGGCTGTGGGCAGAGGCCCTGAGTAGGGTAAACGCGACCGCGACATGTGCTAGGCTCGGGCTGATCCAATTTAAGGTCGTTCACCGGGCCCATATGACGGTGGCTCGGATGAGCAAATTTTTCGGGATAGAGGACAAATGCGCTAGGTGCGCGGGAGGACCAGCGAACCATGTTCACATGTTTTGGGCATGCCCTGAGCTGAGGGGGTACTGGGAGGGATTTGCGGGGGTCATGTCCCAGGTGCTAAAAACAAGGGTGGTGATGAGTCCAGGGGTGGCAATTTTTTGGGTTTCAGAAGACCCGGGCGTCCAGGGGGAGAAAGAGGCCGATGTGTTGGCCTTTGCTTCCCTGATAGCCCGGCGACGAATATTATTGGCGTGGAGGTACTCAAAGCCCCCGAAGACTGAGTGGTGGCTTGCGGACATGTCGAGTTTCCTGGGGATGGAAAAAATTAAGTTCGCCTTGAGGTGATCTGTGCAGGGGTTCACCCGGAGGTGGCAATCATTTATTGACTTCTTTGCGGGAGAGTGAGCGTCAGCAGGGGGGTGGGGGGAGGGGGTAGAGTAGAGTAGGAGGGAAAATATGGCGGGTAGTACCGGTGGGAGGGGAGCGAGCTTGTGCAATATGTTACGATGGAAGTATTGAAAGTACGTGGATGTTTGCACATTTTTGCCTTTTTTGCTTCCTTTCTGATGATGTCTGTAACTGTTTATAAAGCCAAAAACTACCTCAATAAAATTGTTTATTAAAAAAAAATAATAATTTTCTTCTGTGAGAAGCACCAAGATAAATTAAACAAAAGAATCATGTAACCACCACAGCCCATCTTCATGGCAATGTGGCATGATTTTGCGGGTTTGCAAACAGAAATGGTAATGAAACATCTTCTAACCTCCAAACACCCTTTTACTCCTTGATCCTTGTGAAATGTGAAACCAGATATTCGCAAGAAGGCTCAGAGAGAATCAGCCCACTGGAGGCAAAGCCGTGAGACCAGCCAGTCCGGCAGAAAGAAATCCTCTGGCCATCCCCATTGACCAACAGAATGAACAAAATGCAGTCCTGGATGTAATTGAGAACAGAAACAATAACAGCAGAATCCAATCCCTGTAATCAGTTGTGAACTTGTTGGTGTCTCAGGAAGTGCGATGAATTACAAAATCCCTTCGCACATTGAGAGCAAGTGAACCCCTGGTGTGACTGCAGTGATCCCCAGTGTGAACTCCCTGGTGTGACTGCAGATGGCATAACCGAGTGAATTGTGTAAATAGAGGTGAACATCATGAGTTATGGGGGTGGCACTTCTGCAGACACTTGGAGAACGTGTCTCCACACAGACAGTAACCTGGGGCCAGGATTGAACACTGGTCCTCAGCTCCGTCAGACCGCAGTGCTAACCACTGCGTCACCTAATGATTTAGATGAGGGAACAAAATGCAATATCTCCAAATGTGCAGATGACACAAGTTGTGTGGGAGGGTGAGCTGTGAGGAGGATGCAGAGATCCTTCAGAGTGATTTGTACAAGTTGAGTGAGTGGGCAAATGAATGGCAGATACAGTATAATTTGGAGAAATGCGAGATTATCCAGTTTGGTAGCAAAACGAGAAGGCAGACTATTATCTGAATTGTCATAAATAGGAGAAGGAAATGTGCAACGAGATCCGAGTATCCTTGTGCACCAGTCACTGAAGGTAAGCATGCAGCTACAGCAGGTGGTAAATGGTATTCTAGCCTTCATTGCGAGCGGATTTGAGTGCAGGAGCAGGAATATCTTGCTGTTATTATACAGGGCCTTGGCAAGGCCATACCTGGAATATTGTGAGAATATTTTGATCTCTTCATCCAAGGAAGGATGTTCTTGCTCTAGAGGGAGTGCAGCGAAGGTTTACAAGACTGATTCCTGGGATGTTGGGACTGACGTATGAGAGATTGAATCAGTTAGGATTGTATTCACTGGCAGCATGTGGTACAGTGGTTAGCACTGGGTTTGAATCCTGGCCCTGGGTCACTGTCCGTGTGGAGTTTGCACATTCTCCCCATGTCTGCATGTGTTTCACCCCACAACTCAAAGATGTGCTGGGTAGGTGGATTGGCCACACTAAATTGCCCCTTAATTGGAAAAGAAAAATAATTGGCTACTCTAAATTTTTTTTAAAAGATTGTATTCACTGGAGTTCAGAAGAATGAGGGGGGGGGGGAAATATAAATCTATAAAATTCTAGCAGGACTTGACAGGGAAGATGCAGGAAAAAATTTCCCGATGGTGGGAGTGTACAGAACGAGAGGTCGCAGTCTGAGGATACGGGGGAGACCATTTAGACAGAGATGAGTAATTTCTTCATCCAGAGAGTGGTGAGCCTGTGGGATTTAAAGGAAATACATTGTATGTTTTCAGGAAGCAGTTCGATATAGCACTGAGGACAAAGGGAATCAAAGGATGTTGAGGGGAAATCGGGATTAAGCTATTCAGTTGGATGATAAACCATGATCATAAAGAATGGCAGAGCAGGCACGAAGGGCCAAATGCTCTCATCCTGCTCCTATTTTCTATTTTTCTATGTAATCCCTTCCCACACTGCGAGCAGGTGAATGACCTTTCCCCAGTGTGAACACGTTGGTGTGTCTGCAGACTGCATAACTGTGTGAATCCATTCCCACACTGAGAGCAGGTAAATGGTTTCTCCCCAGTGTGAACTCGCTGATGTTTCCGCAGGACGGATTAATCAATAAACCCTTTCCCACACTGAGAGCAGGTGAATGGCTTCTCCCCAGTGTGAACTCGCTGGTGTGTCTGCAGGCTGGATAAATCACTGAATCTCTCCCCACACTGAGAGCAGGTGAATGGCTTCTCCCCAGTGTGAACTCGCTGGTGTGTCTGCAGGATACACTGGCACCCCTGATGATGGGAGATATTTGAGGAGGCGATAGGGGAGGGGGTGTTACCACAAATTTTTGGGCAGTCATCGATTTCCCTGTTGCTTCGACGGAGTGTAGGTTGTATGGGCCCATATCACTTTTAAACGTGAATGCAAACGTATTAGCAAAGGAACTGGCAAGTCGGCAGGAGGAGTGCCTCCTGAAGGTGATAGGTGAAGATAGGTGTTTGTGAGAGGGAGGCAGCTCTTTTTAAACATTAGATGGGTATTGAACATGGTTATGGCAGTGGACGGCGAGAAAGCGTTTGACCGAGTAGAATGGGGGCTCTTGATAGCAGTTCTGGAGCGGTTCGGGATTGGTCCACGATTTGTGGACTGGGTAAAGCTAGTGTATAAGGAGCCAGGGCCAGTGTCCGCACAAAAACATCAGCTCGAGATACTTTTCTCTCCACCGTGGACGAGGCAGGGATGTCCTATGCCCCACCCCTGCTGTTTGCACTCACGGTTGAGCCATTGCCCATCGCGTTAAGAGGTTTGGGGGTATGGAAAGGGACAGTTTGGGAGCGGGGTGAATAGAGCACAGGGTGCGCTTGTGTGCCGATGACTTGTTATTATATGTGTCGGAACAGAGTGTGTCAAGAGGGGGAATATTGGAGCTGCTTTGGGTGTTTTGAGTTTTTCTCGGGGTACAAATTAAATCTCGACAAACGGAGCAGTTAAACAGCCTCTCCCCAGTACCGCTCCCACATGTGGGCGACACGGTAGCACAGTGGTTAGCACTGTTGCTTCAAAGCTCCAGGGTCCCAGAATTCCTGGCTTGGCTTACTGTCTGCGCGAAGTTTGCACGTTCTCCCCATGTCTGCGTGGGTTAACCCCGGGTGCTGCAGTTTCCTCCCACAAGTCCAAAAATGTATAGATTAGGTGGATTGGGCATACTAAAATGCCTTTAGTGTCCAAAAAGGTGAGGTGGGATTATGGGTTAGGTTGGAGGTATGGGCTTAAGTAAGGTGCCCTTTCCAAGGGCCGGCGCACTTGATGGGCCGAATGCCGTCCTTCTGCACTGTAAATTCTATGATTCTGTATCAGTGTGAACTCGCTGGTGTTTCTGCAGATGCTGTTCACTTTTAAATCTTTTTTCACAGTCAGAACATTTAAAAGGTTTCTGATCAGTGTGAACAAGTTGGTGCGTCATCAGGTTGGATGACTGAGTAAATTTCTTGTCACACACGGGGCAAGAGTACGGTCTCTGCCCAGTGTGAACTCGCTGGTGTTGCTGAAGGTGGGATGACCGAGTGAATCCCTTCTCACACACGGAGCAGGTGAACGGCCTCTCTCCAGTGTGAGTACGTTGATGTGTCAGTAACTCCTTTCTGCTTTTAAAGCTCTTTTCACAGTCAGCACATTTAAAAGGTCTCTGATCAGTATGGACAAGTTGGTGTCTCAGGAGGACTGATGACTGAGTGAATCCCTTCCCACACACGGAGCAGGTGAATGGCCTCTCCCCAGTGTGAGTGCGTTGATGTCTCAGTAAATCCGGTTTACTTTTAAAATTCTTCTCACAGTCAGCACATTTAAAAGGTCGCTGATCAGTATGAACAAGTTGGTGTTCCAGGAGGTGGGATGACCGAGTGAATCCCTTCCCACACACGGAGCAGGTGAATGGCCTCTCCCCAGTGTGAGTGCGTTGGTGTCTCAGTAAATCCTTTTCACTTTTAAAACTGTTCTCACAGTCAGAACATTTAAACGGTCTCTGATCAGTATGAACAAGTTGGTGTCTCAGGAGCAATGATGGCTGAGTGAATCCCTTCCCACACACGGAGCAGGTGAATGGCTTCTCCCCAGTGTGAGTGCGTTGATGTGTCAGTAAATTCTTTCTGCTTTTAAAGCTCTTTTCACAGTCAGCACATTTAAACGGCCTCTGGTCAGAGTGAACCTGACGGTGAGCCCGGAGTTTTGACGAAGCATTAAATCCCTTCCCACATTCCAAACAGGTGAACGGCCTCTCCCCAGTGTGAGTGCGTTGATGTAACAGTAAACTATTTCTGCTTTTAAAGCTCTTCTCACAGTCAGCACAATTAAAAGGTCTCTGATCAGTATGAACAAGTTGGTGTGACAGGCGGTGGGATGACAGAGTGAATCCCTTCCCACACACTAAGCAGATGAATGGCCTCTCCCCAGTGTGAATACGTTGATGTGTCAATAAATCCTTTCTGCATTTAAAGCTCTTTCCACAGTCAGCACACTTAAACGGTCTCTGATCAGTATGAACAAGTTGGTGTGTCAGGAGGGTTGATGACCGAGTGAATCCCTTCCCGCACACAGAGCAGGCGAACGGTGTTTCCCCAGTGTGAATACGTTGATGAGTTTCCAATTCAGACGGGGAATGGCATCCCATCCCACAGTCCCCACATTTCCACGGTTTCTCCATGGTTATCGACGGGTTATCAGGTATAGGTGGGATGCAGATTTGAGGTCACTATCAGATCAGCCGTGATGTTATTAAATGGTGGAACAGGCTCACGGGGCTGAATGTCCTATTGCTGCTTCTTGATTCCTTTGGTGCGAATGTCCTTATGTCTCTCCAACTTGGATCATCAGTTGAAGCCTGAGTAAGATGTCTCCCTGATGTAAATGCTGCAATTTAATTGCATGCTGTGTGATTGGTTAAAGCACAGTTCCAGCTAACTGTGGAAAATTACTTAGATGTCTGTGTCTCGGTGCTTTCCCAAAGACAGACAAACATTTCTCCTTCCACGTTGAAAGGCCGGTCCTGATGAATCAAGTGACTGTGTCAGATCTCAACATGATGTTTGCAACTGCAAATATTCTGTAAAAGGAGATTACATTGAATTACTGTGAATATACAAGATACAACCAGGCCATTCTGTCACAGATTCTGCTGCTGTCAATACTCGGCATACATCTCCAACTGTCACACCTATCAAATCTCAGCCTTTCAGCTGATTTTCGATTCCATTTTCTCTCATGTGCTTGTCCCGTTTCCTTTTGAAAACATCTCAGCACTTTCCTCAACTCCTTTCCATGGTAATGAGTTGCACATTCTGAACCCGTGATAAATAATTTTGTCTGTATTATTCACTTGGATTTTATTCGTAACTTTCTTGCATTGATGACTGGTTGTTTATTGATGGTCACTCTCTCACATTGCCCCTCTCCAAACTACTGATAATTTAAAAGATTTATAGCAGGTCAATGCTTAATTTGTTGTTGTCGATAGAAAAAGGCCCCACTCCATTTAATCTTTCCTGAGAGCTGTAATCTCTCATTTTACACAAGTCATCACTGTCAATGCAGGATGGAATTCACAAAGAGACAAACCTTTCTGTTGGGTTGTTTGTTGTGTGCAAATTCTCCAATTCTAACCCCCTGTAAAAGGAGTTTACAAAAGCTATCACTGTCAGTCCAGGATAGAAATTCTGAACAGGCAATTCTAGTTTCTCTGGAACATATTTTTTTCTCTATTGTTCCCCCAAAGCTGTAAATCCCCGTCCCACACACCCCTCCTCCCTGGGCTGAAATCCAAACCCATCTCACCATCTGCACCATTTATTTCCTCCACTCCCAGTTTCCTGCAAACCAGGGAGCTGACAATGATGGTGAAGGGTTTGCTCCAGCTCACACTGCCCGGGGACTGATTGACGGCAGGTTCGGACCAATAGGAAGAGGGGGCGGGGCTGGAAGACCGAACAAGAGCGGCTGGTCCTCCAGCCAATCAGAGTGATTGATAGGTGGAGCAAAGCCGGGGCTCTCGCTCCCTCCGCATGCGCCCGGCCACCCGGGCCTGTCTCGGGGAAAAGCCCGAGCAGCTTTCGCCGGTTCAGCTGCCGTGTCCGAGCTTCATATTCGGGGCTTTGGGCCTCTACGGAGTGTTTATGAAGCCTCCCGCTGCACCCGCCGGCTCCATCCCTCCCCCATGACTCACCAAACCGAATTTGACCGGATCAAGATTTCCACCCGACCGCCTGAATCGTGAGACTTCAATGGTACTGCGCATGCTCCATTTTACGTGGGAGACCGCGCTCAGCCCCGCCCCTCCTTTACTACGATTGGTTGGAGGACTCGCTGCAACCACTCGGTCCTCCAGTCCCGCCCCTCTCTTTCTATTGTCCCAGAACTGCCGTCAATCACTCCCTGGGCATGGTGAGGTGGAGCATGCGCAATGCCGATGCTGCGCCTGGCCGGGGGTTGGCATCGAGCGGGGGGACAGCTGTGGCCTGCTCCCGGTGACAGGCCTGAGTTAACGGCCGCCGTCTTTATAGAGGCTGCAAACCCGCAGGGGGCAAAACATCAGAGATAGAGTTTGTTGTGAAACCAATGGGATATTGTAAAACAGGAGGTCAGGGTTACAGTCAACAACAACAACTTCTATTTATATAACACCTTTAACATCATAAATCATCCCAGTCAACTTCACAGGAATATTATAAAACAAAGTGAGAAACCCAGACACAAAAGGAGATATTAGGGCAGGTGACCAAAAACTTGGTCATAGAGGTGAGTTTTACAGAGTCTGAAAGGAGGTAAGTGAGGTGGAGACGGGGAGGTTTCGGGAGGGAATTCAGTGCTTGGGGCTGAGGGAACTTAAAACCGTTGCGGAGTAATTAGAATCGGGGGTGTGCAAGAGTCCAGGATCAGAGCTGTGCAGATATCTCAGGGGGTTGTGGAGCTGGAGGAGATGACAGACACAGGGAGAGAGGAGGCCATGGAGGGATTTGAAAACAAGGGTGAGAATTGACTGGGAGTGAATGCAAGTCTGAGCGCACAGGGATCTTAGGGGAAAGGAACTTGCTGTGAATTATGACATGGGTCGCAAACTTTTGGATAGATTTAAGTTTACAAAGGTAGAATGTGGGAGAGCAGCCAGTTGTGTAATTGAATTGTCGAATCTGGCGATGGTAAATTGCCTTCGTATCTAAAAAGGTTAGGTGGGGTTACGGGGATAGGTGGAGGTGTGTGCTTAGGTAGGGTGCTCTTTCCAGGGGCCGGTGCAGACACAATGGGCTGAATGGCCTCCTTCTGCATTGTAAATTCTATGAGGTCAGAAGCTCATATTGGATCAAATGTGAAACCAAGTTTACAAAGAGACTGGCTAAGTCTCAGAATGTTGCCAAGGAGAGGGATGGTGTCAGTATGGCAGGAATGAAGGTTGGAGCAGGGACTTCAGAGTGGATTCAGTCTTCTCCATATTTGATTGAATTTATTTCGGAAGCAGGAAGAGAACCAGATTTGGAGAGAAGACCTTCGCGATTGCTCATCAAACCTTCACAGCCAGTTCTGGACACAAGGTTAACATCTGTTATTCCGTCTGCTCAGTCAGGGTGATTCAGATTCAGTCATGAATGAAGTGACTTATAACGGATATTCTTACCTTGAATTATATAACTTTGGTAAAAGGATACAGAAATAACGATTAAATACTTTATTTGGATTTCAGCCCAGGGAGGAGGGAGAGTGTGTGGGATGGAGATTTACAGCTTTGGGGAAAGAAGAGAGAAAAAAATGTTCCCCAGAAACTGGAATTGTCTGTTCTGAATTTCTGACCTGGACTGATGGTGTGGCCTTTGTAAACTCGAAATATCACATTAAGATCTGACTGTGTCACTCAATTGATCAGGACCTGAATATCCTTCGACTATGAATGTGGAATGAAAAATGTTTGTTCTGTTTGTGGGAAAATATTTCAAACATATGTGTGACTGGAAAAACACCGAGATACACAAGCACCCGAGTGAGTGTGTTCCAGTGGACGGACTGTGGAAACAGCTTTCACTAGTTACAGCCTGAAAAAACACACCATTCACTAAGGGGAGAAACCATACACGTGTTCTGTGTGAGGACCAAGCTTCACTTGATTGTCTAAAGAGGAAATGCACAAGGACACTGACTCCATGGAGGTACCATGGAAATGTAGAGATTGTGGAAATTGGATGCTCAACAGTTGAATGAGAATCGAGCCAAAGGAGCAAAGGGTAAGTATCAGAGACAAGATGAGCTCAGAGAGCATGATGGGAGATAGCAGGAAAAGAGGAGAAAGATGTGAGTTCAGAATTTGGACGAGAAAGGACTTTCGAGGCAATAGTGGAAGAGGATCAGCAGAATCAACTGATCGGATTGTTTCAATGCGTGGGGTTTTCCAGTCCGTCCTGCTGGCTGGATCTTCCAGTCCCACAGATATCTCGGTCTGCTGTTCCAGTTCACTGGTTGTCTCATTGGGTTCACTGTCGGCTTCCTGGGGTCTGTGGAAGAACTCCCGGAGCCTCATTTGCCTGAATTCCCGGGAGCGGAAAAACTATGACATCATCTTCGCAGCCTTCAACGAGACATCGTTGAAGACGAACATGTTGTCAAGGCCATCCCCACACCCCCACTACTTGCTTTCAAACAACTGCGCAACCTCAAACAGACCATTGTTTGCAGCAAATTACAGCCTTCAGGATATTGTGACCACAACATCACACAACTCTGCCATGGCAACCTCTGCAAGATGTGCCAGATCATCAACATGGGTTGCATCATTACACGTGAGAACACCAACCACCAGGTACGCGGTACATACTCGTGCGACTCAGCTAACGTTGTCTACCTCATATGCTGCAGGAAAGGATGTCCCGAGCATGGTACATTAGTGGGACAATGCAGACGCTGTATGACGTTACTGTGAAAAGCCCCTAGTCGCCACATTCTGGTGCCTGTCTGGGTAAGCTGGTACAGGAATTGAACCTGCGCTGCTGGCCTTGTTCTGCACCACAAACAAGCTGTCTAGCCCACTGAGCTAAACCACTGCATGACAACTGCCAGGCAGGAATGTTCCCTTCCAGTCGGGAACACTTCAGTAGTCAACGGCAATCAGTCTCTGATCTTCAGGTAAGTGTTCTACAAGGCAGCCTTCAGGACGCATTGCAATGCAGAATCGCTCAGCAGAAACTGATAGCCAAGTTCCACACACATGGCGACAGCCTCAATCAAGACCTAGGATTCATGTTGCATTATTCACCACCCACCATCTGTCCTGGGCTTACAAAACCCTACCAACTGTCCTGGATTGATACAATTCACACCTCTTTAATCTGTGATTATCCCCCTCTCCAGTCGCACCATCTGGACCTGTAAAGACTTAAATTACCTGCAAGGACTCACATCCAAATTAACGTCTTGCATCATTGAATTTTTCTACATATGTTTGTGGAACCCACATCTTCATTTACCCTTGGACGGAGCTGTGCTCCAAAAGCAAGTGATTCGAAACAGCCCTGTTGGACTTTAACCTGGTGTTGTAAGACTTCTTACCGTGCTCACCTCAGTCCAACGCCGGCATTGCCACATCATGTATGGGAAGCATTTTGGGCAGCACGTGGCAGTGGTTAGCATTGCAGCCTACGGCGCTGAGGACCTGGGTTCAAATCCCGGCCCTGGATCACTGTCTGTGTGGAGTTTGCACATTCTCCCCGTGTCTGTGTGGGTTTCACCCTCACAACCCAAAGATGTGTGAGTTAAGTGGATTGGCCACGCTAAATTGCCCCCCACCCTCAAAATTTATTTTAAATAAATGAAAAGCATTTATTGCTTTTGCCAGTTTCGAACCAGGCACCTTTCTCATGTTAGGCGAATGTAAAAACTGCTATACTACAGAAACAGTTGGCAGTACATGCTACAGAAATAGCTGGAAGCACAGTACCAATGGACCTGTGCAACATTCAACTGCACAGTCTTGCTGTAGATTTCAATGGTTCGGCTGGAAGGCCAGGTCACTGATCACATGAAGACAGCTGTTCCTTTAAAACCAATGTCTCAACTTGTAAGACAATAAGATATCGGACTTATATTGAACTTTAGCATTTGTTCAGTAAATATCTAACGGAACAATGTTTTCTGTTCAATCATCAGTGCATCATTCTTATCTTCCACCAATTTTACTCAATATGTTTTGTTATTCAATGTTGAACGTCAGTTTATTTATTTGTTATATATGACTTCATTTTGAATTGAATAGCTCTCGAGTCTTCACACTGAATAACTCTGAAATATACACCATTGAATTGAACACATGACTGACCAAGAAAAGAAAGCTTGTCACTGGGTAATACAAATCCCATGAATATTTGTCGAGTTTCACCACTGTCAGCTTTTAAACAAATTTAAATAGAGTTAAATGTAAGTGAATTGAGAATTATGTGTTGCTTATATTTGACCCCTCTGTGTTTTGGTGTGAAACATTCTGCAGCCTAAATCCCGTTCATGGATAAGAAAGGAGGGGTGACAGCAAATCCGCACTGAACCAGGATTTCCTCATCTCCCTGAGTGGCTTTTCCTGTTTCTCTGTCATTAAGGCCGAAACTTTCAAAAATGTGGTTCAGTTAAATCTCTGCTATTTCCTCCATTTCAGTTCTGTCTATGTGAGCACACATTACCATTCAATATCTTTTGGATGGTGATTAAAATATTAATCTGCGTCGACAAAGCCATTAACTTCTTTTGTGAACTGAGCAAACTGCCAAGATCCTCACTTTATTTTTTCATGTATGCAATGTCTGTCTGGACTGTACGCAGAACAATACATAGAATTTACAGTGCAGAAGGAGGCCATTCGGCCCATCGAGTCTGGACCGGCTCCAGGAAAGAGCACCCTAACCAAGGTTAACAGCTCCACCCTATCCCCATAACCCAGTAACCCCACCCAACACTAAGGGCAACTTTGGACACTAAGGGGAATTTATCATGGCCAATCCACCTAACCTGCACATCTTTGGACTGTGGGAGGAAACCGGAGCACCCGGAGGAAACCCACGCACACACGGGGAGGATGTGCAAACTCTGCACAGACAGTGACCCAAGCCGGAATCAACCCTGGGACCCTGGAGCTGTGAAGTGATTGTGCTATCCACAATGCTACCGTGCTGCCCCAATACTTTTCACTGTACCTCGGTACACGTGATAATAAATGAAATCCAATCAAAGAGACAGTTTCTTACTCATCTTCAAACTGAACAAAGAGCCTTCTTAAAAAGTATTCACTCATGGGAGGTGGGTGTCACTAGCTGGACCAGCATTTACTGCTCATTCCAATTGTCCTTGAACGGTGTGTCTTTTGAGGCAATTTCAGGGGCACATTCAGGTCAACCACAACATTGCTGTGGATCTGGAGTCAGACCACGTAAGGAGAGCAGGTTTCCTGAAGGACATTAATGAACCAGACAGGTTTTTACAACAAGCCACAATGTCAACATTTGACTTTTAATTTGAGACTTTTATTCAATTACAATATCTGTTGGAGCCAGATTCGATCCCAGAACCCCAGCATTAACCTGAGTCTCTGGATTACTAGCTCAGTAACGATACCATTACGCCTCTGCCTAACCCACATAGACTTGGCAGAATATGATGTCTAGTAACTTCTCAAAATTATAAAGCAATTTATTTCTTCAAACAAATTCTGACAGCTCTGCAGTTTCTGGAAACATTTTGGTTGATAGTGTTATTTTTTAAAATAAAGATCGAGTCTTTGCAATAGAATTACCCAATACACCAATTTGCTACTGATAATCAATGTTCACGACTGAATAATCATTAATTTAATGATTGTTTTTTGCTATGAAATCAAATGTTAATATAGTAAAGGTACAGAAGGTGAAAATGGCTGCAGGAAACCACGTGTGAGAGGTATAAAAGGGCTTCTTTGACCTTGTTACTAATGACAGTGAATAGACTATGAAAATAACAATCTTAGAACTAAATGTGATTACACATCCGTACTTACAGCTTCCTACATTACAACAGTGAATATGTTTCAAAAGTACTCCATTGGCTTTAAAACACTTTGGGAGGTCCAGTGGTAGTGAGAGATTTTCCAGAAATGGACATTTGTTCTAATTATTCACAAATTAGGATAAATTACACTCCGTGTCCTCACCAGAATCATTGATGAAGACCGAGTCTTCATTTTGTGTCATAACAATGGCATTGACACCATTTTCAATACTCTGTGAAACTCCAGACACACCATATCCACAATTATTTGTTGTAAAACACAGCGAGTTGTTGTGATTTGGAATGGACTGTCTGTAAATGGTGCCAGAATCTCATTGGACTGTAACTTCCAAAATGCAATTAGATGCATTCTGAAAAATAAAACAAAACAGTTGAACTCTGGGATTAAATGGGTCGCTGTACAAAGAGCTGGCACAGGAAAATGGGCCAAATAGACTCCTCTGTGCTCTAGCAGCTTTGTGTACATGTAAAGCGAGTGGTAACAACCTGGAACCTACTGCCTATGAGGGTAGGAGATGCAGAGATGACCGAAGGATTGCAATAGGAAATTGGACAAGCACTGAGAGAAATAAACCCACAGGGATTTGGGGACAGAACGGGGCAATGGACAGACTGGCTTCCTCCGCAGGGAGCCCACACGGTCCCAAAGGGCTGAATGGCCCCATTCCCCATCCTCCAGATGCTGTGATCTCAGGAGAGAAATTCAGCTGCTCCAGTCACTCCAACTAACTGGAGTCTCTCATCTCTGGTCCCATTCTTGTAAATGTCCTCCACACCTCTCGAAGAACTTCACATATTTCCTAAAGTGTAGGACCCATATATAGGGTTCCATTCTAGAGGGATAGAATTGAAAAGCACGGAGGAAATGCCCAACTTGTTTAAAACGATGGTTCGACTACACTGGGAGCTCTGTCAACATTGGTGATCTCCATTTCGATAAAGGAAATAGAAGCACTGGATAAGGTGCAACAAAGATTCATAATATACAGAACTGAGAGCATTTAACACTCAGGAAAGGCTGGGGCTGCTTTATTATGGAAAAGAGAAGACTGATGAAAGTCTTTGAGATTATGAAGGGATTCAATAATCCAATAAGAATTTCGGTGGAAACCTCTTTACTCAGCGAGTGGTGAGAATGTGGAACTCGCTCCCACAGCGAGTGGTTGAGGTCAACAGCATGAATCCATTGAACGTAAAGCTAGATACATACATGAGGGAGAAAGGAATAGAAGGAAATGCTGATGGGGGGGGGGGTTATAAAGGGGTGGGTGGAGGCTAATGTGCAGCATCAATACTGACAGAGACCATGGCTAACCTCAGCCGGTATGGGAATTTAACCTGTGCTGTTGGTGTCACTCAGCACAAACCAGCCATCCAGTCAACTGAGCGAACCGAACCCCATGTAAATCTGTAATAATTCCTTAAATATTAGTGATTGCCTGTCACCCACCATACTATTTACAGTAGTTTCCCAGTGCACCTCAGACAACATGCCCCTCATACCCTGATAGTTTTCTTCTCTTGAGGACCACCAAGAAATATTAAACAAAAGAACCATGTAACCACCATAGCCCATCTTCATGGCGATGTGGCATGATTTTGGGGGTTTCCAAACAGAAATGGTAATGAAACATCTTCTAACCTCCAAACACCCTTTCAATCTTTGATCCTTGTGAAATGTGCAATCAGATATTCGCAAGAAGGCTCAGAGAGAATCAGCCCACTGGAGACGAAGCCGTGAGACCGGCCAGTCCAGCAGAAAGAAACCCTCTGACCATCCCCATTGACCAACAGAATGAACAAAATGCAGTCCTGGATGTAATTGAGAACAGAAACAATAACAGCAGAATCCAATCCCTGTAATCAGTTGTGAATTTGTTGGTGTCTCAGAAAGAGCGATGAATCCCTTCGCACATTGAGGGCAGCTGAACGGCCTGAACAAAAAGGAAAAGGCAGTGGAGTGGCAGTGCTGGTTAAAGAGGAAATTAATGCAATAGTGAGGAAGGATATTAGCTCCGATAATGTGGAATCTGTATGGGTAGAGCTGAGAAACACCAAGGTGGAAATAAATTTGTAAAGAAATCCCCAAACTGAGTGGTGATGTTGGGAATGGCATAAAACAGGAAATTAGGCTGATTGTAAAAGTTTCTGTCAGTATGTGAAGAGAAAAAGATTGGTGAAGACAAATGTAGGTTCCTTACAATCGGAAACAGGGGAATGTATAATAGGGAACAAAGAAATGGCTGAGCAAATAAATACATACTTTGGTTCTGTCTTCACAAATGAAGCCACAAATCAGATACCAGAAATGTTGGGGAACGCAGGATTTAGTGAGAGGGAGGAACTGAAGATCAATATTAGTAAAGAAATGGTGTTGGGGAAATTGATGGGATTGAAGGCTGATAAATCCCCAGGGCCTGATAATCTGCGACCAAAGTACTTCAGGCTCTCGAAATAGTGGATGCATTGGTGGTCATCTTCCAGGATTCCATAGACCCTGGAACAATTCCTGCAGACTGGAGGGTGGTTTATGAAATTCAACTATTTAAAAAGGATACAGAGAGAAAACAGGGAATTATAGACCAGTAAGCCTGACATCGGCAGTGGAGAAAATTTTAGAATCCATTATCAAAGATTTTAAAGCAAAGCACTTAGAAACCAGTGGCAGGATCGGACAGAGTCAGCATGGATTTGTGAAGAGGAAATCATGCTTGACAGATCTACTGAATTCTTCAAGGGTGTAATTGGTAGAGTTGATGAGGGGGAGCCAGTGGATGTGGTATATTTGGACTCTCAGATGGCTTTTGACAAAGTCCCGCACAAGAGATTAGCGTGTAAAATTAAAGCACATGGGATTAGGGGTAGTGTATTGAGATGGTCAGAAAATTGGTTCAAAAACTATTCACGTACCCTGCACATCATTGGTTTATAGGAGTGAGACCCACACAAACAGGGGGGAACTTCTCTCCACATGGACAGTGATCCAGGGCCAGGATTGAACCCTCGTCTTCAGCTCCGTGAGGGAGCAGTGCAAACCACTGTGTCACCCTATATATTAACAATTTAGATGAGGGAACAAAATGCAATATCTCCAAATTTGCAGATGACACCAAGTTGCTTAGGCCGGGAGGCGGAGGGGGGCTGTGAGTAGGATGCAGAGATCCTTCAGAGTGATTTGGACAAGTTGAGTGAGTGGGCAAATGAATGGCAGATGCAGTATAATTATGAGAAATGCAAGGTTATCCACTTTTGGGAGCATAAGCAAGAAGGCAGACTATTATCTGATTGGTCATGAATTAGAAGGGAATGTGCAACGAGATCTGGGTATCCTCATACAGCAGTCGCTAAAGGTAAACATGCAGCTACAGCAGGCGGTAAAGAAAGCAAATGATATGCTAGCCTTCATTGCGAGCGGATTAGAGTACAGAAGCGGGGATATCTTGCTGCAATTATACAGGGGCTTGCCGAGAATATTGTGTGCAGTTTTGGTCTCCGAATCTGAGGAAGGATGTTCTTGCGCAAGAGGGATCACAGCGCAGGTTTTCCAAGCTGATTCCTAGCATGGTGGGACAGTTGCATGAGAGACTGAATCAGTTAGGTTTGTATTTGCTGGCATTGACAAGAATGAAGGGGGGGGGGGGGGGGGGGGGAGAAATCTCATTGAAACCTATAATATTCTAACAGGACTTGACAGGGTAGATGCAGGAAAGATTTTCACGATGGTGGGCGTGTACAGAACCAGATGTCACCATCTGAGGATACGGGGGAGACCATTTAGGACATATATTTTAAAAAAAATTTAAAGTACCCAATTAATTTTTTCCAATTAAGGGGCAATTTAGCATGGCCAATCCACCTAACCTGCACATCTTTGGATTGTGGGGACAAAACCTACACAGACATGGGGAGAATATGCAAACTCTACATGGACAATGACCCAGAGCCGGGATCAAACCTGGGACCTCGGCGCCGTGAGGCAGCAGGGCTAACCCACTGTGCCACCGTGCTGCCCCAGTTTAGGACAGAGATGAGGAGAGATTTCTTCATCCAGAGAGTGGTGAGTCTGTGGAATTTGTTACCACAGGAAATAGTTGAGGCCAATATATTGTATGTTTTCAAGAAACATTTAGATATAGCACTTTGGGCGAAGGGGATCAAAGGATATGGAGGGGAAAGCGGGATTTGGCTATTGAGTTGAATGATAAGCCATGACCATAATGAATGGCAGAGCAGGCGCAAAAGGCCAAATGATCTGTTCCTGCTCCTATTTTCTATGTAATCCCTGCCCACACTGTGAGCAGGTGAATGGTCTCTCCCCAGTGTGAACTCGCTGATGTCTCTGCAGACTGGATAACTGAGGGAATTCCTTCCCACACTGAGAGCAGGTGAATGGTCTCTCCTCAGTGTGAACTCGCTGATGTTTCCGCAGGTTGGATGCTGGAGTGAATCCCTTCCCACACGGCGAGCAGGTGAATGGCTTCTCCCCAGTGTGAATTCGCTGATGTTTCCGCAGGGTGGATGAATCAATAAATCCCTTCCCACACAGAGCAGGTGAATGGTTTCTCCCCAGTGTGAATTCGCTGGTGTGACTGCAGGGTGGATAACTGAGTGAATCCCTTCCCACATTGAGAGCAGGTGAATGGCTTCTCACCAGTGTGAATTCGCTGATGTTTCCGCAGGGTGGATGAATCAACAAATCTCTTCCCACACTGAGAGCAGGTGAATGGCTTCTCCCCAGTGTGAACTCGCTGGTGTGACTGCAGACTGGATAACTGTGTGAATTCATTCCCACAGACGGAGCAGGTGAATGGCTTCTCCCCAGTGTGAATTCGCCTATGTTTCCGTAGGGTGGATGAATCAATAAATCCCTTCCCACACTGAGAGCAGGTGAATGGCTTCTCCCCAGTGTGAACTCGCTGGTGTGACTGCAGGGTGGATAACTGAGTGAATCCCTTCCCACACTGAGAGCAGGTGAATGGCTTCTCCCCAGTGTGAATTCGCTGGTGTGTCTGCAGGGTGGATAACTGAGTGAATCCCTTCCCACATTCAGAGCAGGTGAATGTCTTCTCCCCAGTGTGAATTTGCTGATGTTTCCACAGGGTAGATGAATCAATAAATCCCTTCCCGCACTGAGAGCAGGTGAATGGCCTCTCCCCAGTGTGAACTCGCTGGTGTTTCTGCAGGTTGGATGCTTGAGTGAATTCCTTCCCACACTTGGAACAGGTGAACGGCCTCTCCCCAGTGTGAACGCGCTGGTGTTTCCGCAGGGTGGATAAATCAATGAATCCCTTCTCACACTGAGAGCAGATGAACGGTCTCTCTCCAGTGTGACTGCGGCGATGAATCTCCAGCACAGATGGGACTCTGAATCCCTTCCCACAGTCCCCACATTTCCATGGTTTCTCCATGTTTTGGGTCTCCTCGTGTCTCTCCAGATTGGACAATCAGTGGAAGCTTTGTCTACACACAGAACATGTGCACTGTCTCTCCTCACTGTGAAAGACGTGATATTTTTTCAGGCTGTGTAACAGTTGAAGCTCTTTTCACAGTCAGTTCACTGGAACTCTCTCACTCGGGTGTGTGTTGTGTGGGTCTCGGTGCTTTTCCAGTCACACTGATGTTTCCACAGTCAGTTCACTGGAACACTCTCACTCGGGTGTGTGTTGTGTGGGTCTCGGTGCTTTTCCAGTCACATTCACATTTAAATCTTTTGAAGCCGACAGATTGGAAAAACATTTCTCCTTCTTGCCGATGATATTCAGAACCCAATGATATTCAGTTCAGAATTAATCGAGAGAGTTTGTCACATCGAGACGAGATGTTTGAGATTTCTGTCTATAATTCCTCCTCTTCCAACATCCTTTAAATTCACAAAAGTCATCAGTTAGTACAGAATAGAAATTAACAGGAACATCATTGCAATGTAAGCCTACCTGTGACAATCAAGATCATTATTATTAAAATTCAGGACAATTCTAGTTCTTATGGAACATAATTTCGTCTTGTTCTCCAAAAGCTGTAAATCTCCATCCCACACACTCTCCCTCCATTCTCACTCTGCTGTATCTAATATTCACCCTCCCAATTCTCCTGAAGGTGCTGATTCATGTTGATTGACAGATCCAAGCTCAGCTCACTGCTTCCTGACCAGGAGACGGAGATTAGAATAGGAGCAAGAGTATGCCATTCGGCCCACTGAGTCTGTTCAACTATTCAACGAGATCCTTGGTTGATCTTTCTCAACACCATTTTCCCACACAATCCCCATATCCCTCGATATCTTCAATATCTAGAAACCTATCAATATTTGTCTTGAACATACCTGATGACTGAGGTAAAAAATCGACCCCCCACCCATCCACCCCACAGACAGATTTCTAATTGAGGGCGACGAGGGTTATGGGAAACTGGCAGGAAAATGGAGAGAAAGCTGAGATGAGGAGGGATTTCTTTACTCGAGGATGTGGTGAAGCTTTGGAATTCTCTACCCCAGAGGATTTACAGTGCAGAAGGAGTCCATTCTGCCCACTGACTCTGCACCGGCTCTTGGAAAGCGCACCCACACCCCAACTAACCTTGTTGGACACTTAAGGGCAATTTATCATGCCCAATCCACCT